>NC_056746.1:511870954-511965954 GCF_019279795.1 Protopterus annectens | reverse complement strand
CTCCTCCCCAAGGGTGTGATTTCCATACAGATGGATAACATGGCAGGGGTATGGTACATCAACAAGCAGGGGGGGCACATTCTTATCCTTTATGTTGAGTGGTCATGAGAGTTTGGTAATGGCTGATGTCTTCACACCACTTTCTTATAGCAACACACATTCAGGGGTTGTCCAATGTGTTAGCAGACAAATTGAGCAGAACTGTCCTGATGCCTCAGGAGTGGTCCCTCAATCCTACATTGACACGTCTGATCTTCAGTCTCTGGGGACAACCTTTCTGCAAACTTTTTGCACCCTATCTCAACAACAAATTCAGGAGGTATTTTGTTCAAAGGGTCAGTCACCGAGAGATACTCTGGTCCACAATTGGCCCCCAGATTTCCCATATGCCTTTCGTCCTTTGCTACTAATGAACAAATTCATACAGAAAGCAAGACAGTGCAAGACTAGGGTGAGCCATATTGTCCCCCTTTGGCCCAGACAGATAGGGTTCACCTACCTGTGGCCTCTACTAGTACATCCCCCTCAGATGTTGGATTACTATCCAAACCTACTTACTCACCCATTCACACTCCTTCCTCCAGACCAGCAATCCATGATGTTAACTGCATAGTTCCTCCAATTGTGAGCATAGTCAGAGATGCCAGGCTTCACTATGTGATAGTCAATATTCTTTCTGCTTCTCAGAAACCATCCAATAAAAAGACTTACCAGAGCAAATAGAAGAGAATCTCTATCTGTGCTCTATCAAAAGGTATTGATCCTTTTTCAGCACTGATCTGTCCATCCTAGAATTCTTATCTGAACTCTTTGATACGGGTTCCAGCTTTGCCACCATCAAGGTCCATTTGGCGGCTATTTCAAATTTTCAAGCCTGATGTAAAGACACCCCTATAGCTTCACTGAAAATTTCCAAGGCTTTCTTGAAAGGTACCTTCCTACTAAGACATACCATTAGAGACTCAATCCCTCCATGGGGCATCACCATTATGCTGCAAGTTTTGACTCAGTGTCCCTTTGAACCTGCAGTCACAGCACATCTAAAATTTCTTACCTGGAAAACAATTTTCCTATTGGTATGATATCAGCCAGATGAATTTTGGAGTTATAGGCTCTCTCATGTAAATCTCTCTATCTAGTCTTTCACAAGGATAGAGTCTCTCTTAGAACTAATGCCTTCTTTATTCCTAAGGTGGCATTTGAAGTAAACCTAAATCAGACCATAAACTTACCAGTGTTTTTCCCCAGATACTCAAACAAAGGAGAGTAATTGCTGCATATATTAGATGTCCACAGACAACTCAGACTATACATTCACAAAACAAAACAGTTCAGAAGAGATGATCAGTTGTTCATTTCATTTTCAAAACCAAAGCTAGCGAGAGCAGTGGAAAAGTTACTTTATCTATATGGTTGTCAGATTGTATCTCCATTGTCTACTTTTGTTGACGTATCATTTATAAATACCCTGTGATTATCCATTTCAAGTCTTCTCTAATGAATAAAGCATTCTTAGTTGTTTAACTCCTCTTCTATTTAACACTGTTGCAATTAGTATTTCTTGGATCCTTATTTATATTTCTGTGACTCTACTATATTATTTTATTTGCCTGTGTTCAAGGGCATGAATGAACCAAATGCAATGAGAAATGAAGCTTATTTTTTATATTACTCCCTGATCCAATAAAGTCTCAGTGTCTTTCCCCTGGTGTCTTTGCTCACTCACTCCTGAATCCCCTAATGCTTCTTACCAGGTACTCCAGATGCAACCCCTTGCAGAGTGGGCCCCTGACTCCTTGGGTCGTCAACCTCAGTTGGAACTTTCTACTAGGTCTATGGAGGGAAGAATCCAATGGTTAGTAGTGGGTATGGAACCTTGGAGCATCTAGTCAATTACCCTAGCTGTGGAGACCGCTAAGCCAATGATGTCAGGACCTTATCTCTGCTCTTTTTTAATTTCTCCAAATCTTTTGGGTTTCTAATACTATGATAGGAATGGACCCCATTCCTAAGTTAAAGTACGATTAAGGTTCATGAAATTAGTATTGTTTCAGTCTTTGATAACAACCAAAAGTGGTCTTTGCAGCACCCACAATGTGCCCAGTAATGACTCCTTCTGCAATTCATATGGAGTTATATGCATTGGTAACATATCCAAATACGATTGTAGATTGTTTTTTATAAAACCTGTTGCTCCTACTAGTATCGGAACTGTCTGGGTATCTTTCTTCCACATTGCTCTTGTTTCTGCCTGCAGATCCTGATATTTTCTGACTTTGTATCTCCCTGTATGCAAGACATTGTAGTCACTGGGTGTAGCAATTTCAATGATCAATGCTATTTTTGTCTTCTTTTAATGGACCACTTTATCTAGTTTTCTCGCATCTGTCTTTTGAACTATTGGTAATGGGTAATCCCATGTGATGTAGACTTCAACATTTTTTATGATGCTTTGTGGCTCATGTTTCCAGTGATTTTCAGCCACTTCAATGCCATAATGTTTGCACAATCCCCAGTGCAACAGTCTTGCCACATTATTGACATTATTATGCCTTTCAGTATACAGTCCTTCTGCCATTAGTAAGTCACGACCAGCAATGAGGTGTGCAACTTTTTCCAATTCTGTTTTACAGAACCTACATTTGTCTGTTTCTCACACATGCCCAATGGACTTTGAAAACCGACATGTATGCAGCCCACTATCTTGGGACGCCAATATTAACCTTTCATCTCTTGGTTTGAATTTGCCTCTCCTTAACCATTTCTGCATTCAGTCCTGATCAACATGAGGTTCTTCCAGACGTTTTCTATACTTTCAACTATATTTATGCATTTTCCGCATTTCTTGCCTTCTCATCTGATCCTTCACCTTATATTCTTTCTTTTTTTTGTTTGTTTTTTTTGCCACATTCAGTTGCTGCCTGCTTTTTATCTACTTCTGATTTAATTTCCATTCCTGCTTGACACCGATATGCTTCTGCTAGACTAAGCAGGGAAATTCTCTTAGATTTATTCGCCTCATATTTCAAAACTTTCACTATGTTTGAGTCTTGTGAGGTCAACAGATATGTATGCAGTCCCACAATTGCATATCTATACATGAAACCAATTTCAAGGAGGCCCATACCTCCTTCAGAATGGGGGTATATATAATCTTGGAATGCACTGCTTTTTATAAATCATTTGTAAGCATGAAACATAGGTTCATAGGTTCACAGGTGTGTACTAGGCTAATGGCACTGGAGCCTTTACAAGCCTAGCCCATAGGATTACTCTGGCATCATGGCACCCGACCTTAGTTCTCAGTGCCTCTGTCGAGTAGAGCCACTGGAGTGATCCCCATGGTGAATTTTCCATTTCCCATCCACTCATCAAGATTTCTCTTGAAGAGGGCCAATGAGGTGCTCTGTTTGACATGTATGGGAAGTCTATTCCATAACATGGGCAGTCTCTGGGTTATGACTCTGTCCCTCCAGCATGTTCTGTTGATTGTGGTAATGAGGTTGAGGTCTCTGGAGCATGTGGTGTGGAGGGATTTTTAGATGTAGCATTTCTAACAGAGCTGGGTCAGACATGGCTTTGTAAGTCAATATCCTTCTTGTTTTACTGTCTAATCTATCCAACATGTTCTGGGGTCAGTCAATCACTCCAAAACTGTAAGTTAGGACAGGAAGCGCAAATTGGTCTGTAGCTTAAATTTTGTTTTTAGATGTCAACACTGTTTTCAGGATTAATTTAAGTCCTCTAAAATATTCCTTACTAAGCTTTATTTGCATTCCTTCATGTTTTATTGTTGATCCTTCCTTTTATTTATTTATTTAATATTTGTTTACCAGGAAAGTCTGGCTTGGAACGAAACAATTTTCAGCAGAGGCTCAGGGAGAAACAATCCAGACACATATCTTTGTAATGTGGGAGGAAACCCATGCACCCAGAGAAAACTTACACGAATGCAGGGAGGATATGCAGACTCCACACATAAGGCATCCCAGCTGAGAATTGAACCAGAGAACCTCTTGCTGTGAGGCGACAACATTAACTGCTGCACCACTGTGCCATCCTTGGGGATTCATCAATAACCAAAGATTTATACACTCCTTCCTGCTCAAGTTCTTTTATATCACATTTTTGTCCCAAACTGATGTTTTATTGATGCTGCAGTTTTCCTGCTTTAAAGGTTGCTTTCACACATTTATCAAGACCAAATGACATTCTTATATCATCTGAAAAAGTTTTGACTACTTGTAGTTGTGCTTTCAGTTCCTCATCTGATGAGCTATACAATTTTAAATCATCTACAAAGAGAAGATGTGAGGTCTTTACACTTTGTTGTTTTCTAGGAGCCAGATTATAGCCATGGCCTAATCTGTTAAATAGACAGCTTAAAGGGTTAAGAGCAAGACAGAATATCAGCGGTGACAGGGAGTCACCCTGGAATATCCTCCTTTGAATTTTTATCTCTATAATAATGATTTGTCCTTGATTGTGGCTTAATTGCAAAGTGGTCTGCCAATTTTTCATGGTTGCTGTGATTTAATTGATCAGTGTATGGTGTATCTTATACATTTTTAAACACTCTTTTATCCATGAATGTGGGATACTATCAAATGCTTTTTTGTAGTCAATCCATGCCACACTTAGATTCTTCCCCTTTTTACAGTTCTCCATTATGACTTTATAGCAACAGATGATCCTTTGTTCAATATGATTCTTTTTATTATACCTTTGTTCTATTGCCATGATTGAAGTTTGTTCTAGATGATTATAAACTCTGTCGGCATCAGTTCCGGTATATAGTTTATATGCCATCAGAAAGCAAGTTATTGGTCTATAATTTTGAGGATAACTTGCAGGTTCACTCTTAAATAGGAGCATTGCTTTTCCTGTTGTTAACCAGGTTTGTGTCTGTTTAGGCTGCACATATAAATAGTTTTTACTCATGGCTAAATCTTTGTGCAAAGGTGGTAATACTTTTATCCAGAAGTTAGGTACCACATCTGGGCCTGGGGTTTTCCAATTGGAGGAGTTACTTACCTTTATCTCAATCTCTCTGGCCATTAGCTCATCCCCTTTCATATCCTGTACCTTTGAACTTATTCTTTCTTTTACTTCTTCTATCCATTTAGCGTCTTTGTTATTTACCACAGGAGCTTCATAGATATTTTTCTAAAATGTATCTATGTCTTCTTTTTTGGGTGGTCATTCAGTTCCTTTTGCCTTGTTTCCCAGTTCTCTATAGACCTTTTTGGTGTCATCAATAAATTGCTTATTTTGTACTTTTCCTTTATATTTATCTGTGCATCTTCTAAGTTTTTCTAACTGTGCTGAGATTTTTAGTTTATCTGCAATAGTGCAAGATAGATCCTGATCCATTATAATACTGTGCATTGCTTTTATCACATCTGTCTTTCTGAGTATTTTTGTTGATCTGTTCCCTCTTCTATACTCTTCTAACAGTGACACTTCTTGTCTTAATTGCTTTTATAGTTTTCTCTGTTCGATACTTCCATGATGGTATTCGATTTCTCTCCCCTCCTTTCCCTTACTACCCTGTGTTCTTGTGGTAGAATTTTATCTGTTATTAATTTAGCTTCATAGTAATATATCCTGTTTACTTCTGTTGTGTCGCATGGATCTCTATGGACAGTCCTAATTACTGTGTTCATTTGTTTTATCAAACTTCTGACTTTTTGGGTTTTACTGACCTTCTGCAGTCTATTTCTTTCATTGATCTTAATATGTCTATCTATCTCTATTAAATCAAGCAACTCTTCTCTTAGTTCATTTTCTTCTAAACTGAGGGCACATTTTTTGTTTTCCATTTCCTGCGGGCATTCTATAGAAAGTTCTGTAGCATCTTCCTGTGGCACATTCTCTTCAGTTTCATCCTGTGCCATCCATTGCTCTGTCATATAGGAACTCACTGGCCTATCACTCCTCAACATTGACACTGTCAGAGTTTCCACAGTTTCCTGTTCCTTCCCTTGCTGTCCAGCTTCAAGTGAACATTTAAACTGGTTTCCTGTGAAAGACTCCAAAATATCTTCATATGGCACCTGACCAATTGCTTCCCATTCCACTGGTTTCACCTTAATATGGAAGTCCATTGCTCTATCCTATTGTGGTGCTTTCTGAATTAGATTTTCTACACTGAATCCTTCATCTTTATAGGTACTCCATAGCCTCAATTTCTATTTCTTTAACTTCTCCATTACTAATCTCCTTTTATACTTTTCCTCTTTGTCTTCTTATTTTTTTGTATTGTAAAGCTTTCCATGTCTGGATTCCTTTACCTGTATTTCTCTTCAAATATCTTTGGTGCTGCCCTTTTTCTATTGATTAGTTTTGCTTTCTCCTTTGCATAGATATTACACCATATTAAATCTCTTTTTCTTTCCCATATCCATATTTCTTCTTCTGCAGATGTCTGCTGATCTTCCTGTTTCTCCTTATGTTGGGGACTCATTCCATCATGCTGTGATGTAACCTGTGTTAGACCTTCTACACCAAATGCTTCTCTTTGCAGGCACTCCATTACTTCAACGTCTGTTTTTTTAACTTCTCCTTTACTAATCTTCTTTTCTATATTCCATCTTTGTGATATTATTTTTTTTATTGTGAAATTTTCCATATAACTTTGTCTGTATTTCTTTTCAAATATCTTTGGGGCTGCCTTCCTTATATTGATTAATGTGGCTTTTGCCTTTGCATAAATATTGCACCATATCAAATCTCTCTTTCTTTCCCATGTCCATATTTCTTTTTTATACTTTTCAAAAATCTCTAGGTTTTGTTGTCATATTTTTGCACATCCTTGGATGCTTCTTTTTCCAAACAGATTAAAGTTTCTTGGTCTATATACTGTTTTTTACAGATCTGTTGTATTAATGAACACAAATTTTTATTTGACACTTCTGACAGGTTTTCTTCTGGAAGTATTTTTCTTTCCTCTAATTTCTCTCTTAATCTTTTTGTATAGCTTGTGTCTGGAAATTCCGGGCTTTTTGCATAATAGTAACAATACATAATGTCTTTCTTATACTCAATAGTCCATTTTGTTGTCTTTATGGCCCTTCTTTTGCCTATCAGTTTTTGTGATTTTTGTGGACTGCTACTTCCTTCTACAATGGGGGGTGGGGGTTATCTTCCCCCTGGGCCTGGCCTGGCCCCATTGTAGGAATGTATCCATATTTTGAGGATTCTACACTGTCATTTTTTCCAGTCCTGGCACTAGTGAGCATACCGGGATTGGGCACTTTTTTATCCTGGGTCTTGTGCACCCAGCTGTCTTTTTTTAATTTTTGACCTACTTCTGTCCATGATATATGCTATATAAACACAGTCTATATATCAGTGTCGACTTGGTGAGATGTTGTGAAAAACAGGCTCCACCTCTTGAACGTACTCACCAAGACTTGAGGGTGAATTAAATTTCAGCAATACTACTCTTTGATTGCTGAATTGTCATCTCTCCATTCTGACCCCAATCTGCTCTGTTTCAATTTCTCCAAAGCTTTTGGGTTTCTAATACCATGACGGGAATGGACCCCATTCCTAAGTCAAAGTACGATTAAAGTTCATGAAATAAGTATTGTTTTAATCTTTGATGTCAGCCAAAAGTGCTCTTCACAGCACTCGCAATGTGCCCTGTAATGACTCCTTCTGCAAGTTGTATGGGTTTACATGTACTGATAACATATCTAAATACAATTCTAGATTCTTTTTTATAAGACTCGTTGCTTCTACTGCAATTGGAACTGTCTGGGTATCTTTCTTCCACATTGCTCTCATTTCTGCTTGCAGATCCTGATATTTTATGAATTTGTGTATCTCTGTACGCAAGACACTGTAATCACTGGGTGTGGCAATTTCAGTGATCAATGCTACTTTTGTTTTATTTTCATGGACCACTATATCCAGTTTTCTAACATCTATCTTTTGAACTGTTGGTAATGGGTGATCCCATGTGATGTAGACTTCATCATTTTCCATGATGCTTTGTGGCTTATGTTTCCAATGTTTTTCAGCCACTTCAGTACCATAATGCTTGCACAATCCCCAGTGCAACAATCTTGCCACATTATTGTGCCTTTCAGTATACAGTCCTTCTGCCATTAGTATGTCACAACCAGATTGAGGTGTGCAACTGTTTCCAATTCTGTTTTACAAAACCTACATTTGTCTGTTTCTCCTATATGTTCAATGGACTTTGTAAACCAGCGTTTATGTAGCCCACTATCTTGGGACGCCAATATTAACCTTTCATCTCTTGGTTTGAACTTGCCTCTTCTTAACCATTCTTGTGTTCGTTCCTGATCAACACGAGGTTCTTCCAGAAGTTTTCTGTACTTGCAACTATATTTATGCATTTTCTACATTTCTTGCCTTCTCATCTGGTCCTTCACCTTATATCCTTTCTTTTGTTTTTTTAGCACATTCAGTTACTGCCTGATTTTTATCTACTTCTGGTTTGATTTCCATTCCTGCTTGATGCTGATATGCTTCTGCTAGATTAAGCAGAGAAGTCATCTTAGATTTATTCTCCTCATGCTTCAAAATGTTCACTACATTTGGGTCTTGTGAGGTTAGCAGATATGTGTGGAGTCCCACGATTGCAGATCTATACATGAATCAATTTCAAGGAGGCCCATCCCTCCTTCGGAATAGGGAATATATAATCTTGGTACACACTGAATTTTATAAATCATTTGGTAAGCATGAAGCATCCTTCTTGTTTTCCTATCAAATCTATCCAACACATTTTGTGGCCAGTCAATCACTCCAAAACTATAAGTTAAGACAGGAAGATCAACTTGGTTTATAGCTTGGATTTTGTTCCTAGATGTCAACGCCGTTTTAAGGTTTAATTTAAGTCTCCTAAAGTATTCCTTAATAAGTTTTATTCGCATTTGTTCATGTTTTATTTTTGATCCTTCATCAATTTCCAAATACGTATACACTCCCTCTTGCTCAAGTTCTTTTATATCACATTCTTGTCCCAAACTGATGTTTTCTTGGTGCTGCAGTTTTCATACTTTAAAGGTTGCTTTTGCACATTTATCAAGAGCAAATGACATTCTTATATCATCTGAAAAAGTTTTGATAACTTGCAGTTGTACTTTTAGTTCCACATCTGATGAGCTATACAGTTTTAAATCATCGACAAAGAAAAGATGAGAAATCTTTAAAATTTGTTGTTTTCTAGGAGGCAAATTATAGCCATGGCCTAAGCTCTTAAGTAGACAGCTTAATGGGTTAAGGGCAAGGCAGAATAGCATTGCTGACAGAGAGTGACCCTGGAATATCCCCCTTTGAATTTTTATCTCTGGGATAATAATTTGCCCTTTATTATGGCGTAATTGCAAAGTGGTCTGCCACTGTTTCATGGTCACTGTAATGTAGTCGATCACTGTAGGGAGTATCTTATACATTTTTAAGCAGTCTTTTATCCATGAATGTAGGATACTATCAAATGCTTTTTTGTAGTCAATCCATGCCATACTTAGAGTCTTCCCCTTTTTACAGTTCTCCACTATGACTTTATTTAACAGCAAATGATCCTTTGTTCCATATGACTTTCTTTTATTGCCCTTTTGTTCTACTGCCATAACTGAGTTTTCTTCTAAATGACTATAAACTCTGTCTGCCCTCTGTATTATGCCTGAGATGTCCTCCAAGGCTCCTGGTCTGCACCCAACGTAACTCAGGCACTAGGTTTTCCTTTTACTCTGCTTTTGGTTGGGAGAGATAGCTGTCTGCTGCTCTATCCTATCCCCCTGCTCAGCTTTACCAGCAGTCTGGATCTGTTCCTGAACTCAGATGGCCAGCAGCATAGATGGACACCCTGCCTCTGTTCCACTTGGCTGGCTGAGGTAGTTTATTTTGTATATCAACAAAACTTACACATTTCATTCATCTGTTTTCTAAACCAACCGTCCTGATGAGGATTACATTGGGTAGACTATAAGCAGCTAACTCTATGCAAATCTCAGGTATGCTGAAAGATTAAATCTCTTCAATGTGTCCCAGGTTTGCACTTGGTCTTCCTTCCAGTAGGTTGTGCCAGGCAGATCGCCTTTGGAAGGTTTCATTCGGCCCACAAGAACAGTGCCCATGTATTGAAATCCTCCTGAATTGCTGAGATCCTCAATCTGCCATAGACAGCAAGTCCAGTTTCCTTCTGAAAGAACCTAATTTCTACTTTTTGTATCTGTGATCTCATCCCTTCAGTAGCCATTAAAAGCTCATGATCATAAGTGAGGTTATGTACAAAGATTGACCTGTAAACTGCAAGCATCATCCTATGACTCAGAGCCCACTTAACTACCACAGTTCAGTACAATACCTGTATTACTGATGCCCCTGCACCCATCTGTAGATCAGTCTCACAATCAGCTCTACCTTTACTCATGAAGATAAATCTCCTTCATGTAACTACTTGCTCTCACAAGCAAAGAAAAATCTGCTCTTTTCAGGAATAGAACTGTGGTTTGTAATTTGAAGGTGAAGATTTTCAGTGTAGCTGTTTCACAATCAGCAGTGAAGCACTCCAATTCATGCTGAAGAACAAAGCATATTGAAACTAAGTGTACATTACAATCTACAATCAGCAAAGATACAGTGCTTACATCCCCAGAATTGATACACCTCAGAGTTTGGGAGCACCTTGATATTCTTTCTGTGAAAATCATGAACAGGGCAAGAGGTAAGACACATCCTTGGTACAGTAATATACACACCCTGAAGGAACTCAGTCTCTCTCTCTCTCTCTCTCTCCACAAATGAGGGTACCTAATGGCAAACAACTGGGACCCTGCCCAGGTGTGGTACCTCCTACATAATGTTCCAGGCTACACAGTCATATAACTTCTTTAGATCTACAAAACACATATAGGCAATGCTGGGAAACTCCCATGGACCCCACAATATCTGTGCAAGGATAAATCATTGATCCACTTTTCCACAGCCAAGATGGAATCCACACTACTGTTCCTGAAACAGAAGCTCAGCCATGAGGCAAAGTCTCCTTTTCTGCTCCAAGGAAAGGCCTTTCTTTTTATACATGAGAATATGATCACTTTGTAACTAGAACACATTCCTGTCCAACTTTCTGAAAACATGAACCACTAACCAAGTTTGCCATTCCAAAGATACTGTCCCAGCTTTCAACACATCACTGAAAAGACTAGTTAACTGGGACATCTTTGTAATTTCCAGAATCGTTTGCTTTTTCTCCCAGGTCTTATCTGCTTTCACAGCTCTGCCACACTGGACCTGTTAAATAGCTGAATGATCTCACCTACAGCAATGGAGCCAATCCCAATGGCTTTTGCCATTGTCTCCTTAGTGGAGGTCATTCCACTGAATTTAGGAGTTCCTCACAACATTCCTTCCACCTGTTGACAATATCCCTAGTAAAAGTGTTTCTACACATTTGATGAGAAACCTAGATAATGTCCCATCTCCCCTCATGAGACACCAGATGGTTTCTCAGAAACTGACACAATCTGAAAGTTATTCTACACAGATTCTACAAATTTGTCTCATACCTGGGCCATCATTTCTATGATTGCTGCAGCTGCTGACTTTCTGGCTTGTTTTTTTACAGATCCAGAAATCTTGGTGGCAGCACTGAATGGAAGGCCCCACTTGTTTTTTTAACATGACAGCTTCCCTTCAGCATTGGAATCCAACAGAGGATCCTAGCACTAATTCCATGACTAGCATCAACTCCCTTTCAGCCACAGGTCCTTTGATGCCTGCTTAACTAATGATGGGATGAAGGATGGGAGGTTGGCATGATGGTTAAGGTGTTTACCTTACAGAGACAAGGTGCAGGGTTTAATTCTCACATGGGGTAATTGGTTAGGCTTAAAATGGCCCACAAAGACAGTTAGCCTATTACTAATCTATGAACCTATGACTCAATAAGGATTTCACATCCCCATCCTCACAAAATAATTATTTGCTTATTTACACCCTGATATTCTGCCTGTGAAAATCATAAATGCTGAAACTGCACTACAGATATAATTTACAAGTCACTAGACTTGATATCACTTGGAAATAACACATACTTCAGCATAACAGAATAAGCGTTCTAATTCTAGGAATATGTACTACTATTGTCTTTGTTTGAATATAGAGTTTTCTTTTAACAGGACTTCATGACTACCACGTAATCACCAAGGTACTAGGATAAAGGATCATTCCTCCCATTCGCATCCTTTCACTTATCAACCTCATCATTCCATATAACAGTGTTGGAAGTGCCCTAGGAGCATTACAGAACCACAAGGTGGTACCACACCTATGATCTTTGTGAAGGCCAAACATCTGCTATATTTCCTTTCTGCAGCTTGCAGTAGCATTGAGGTGACATTCTCATTCATTGGCAAAAACTCCATCTGCAATCAATAAACCCTTGCACTGAAAGCTAAGATGTAAAAAATGTCATGCTCCTTCACTGTCATGGCTGATATTTGGTCCCCACACAATCACCAACTGACAGAGCTTTGATAATCCATGTCCTTGTGGGAGGCCCCCAAAAAGCTGCAGTTGCTTGAAAAACAGTAAAAATAAAATATGGAAAAAAGACTCATTTGCTCATTCTCGGGTCACTAGCCTTAACAAGATCATGCCCCATGTACTGTGACCTGATTAGAGATAAAGTGGATAATCAAAAAATGAATGAATGATTAGAAATTAATCAGAACTCTTCCATCTGCATAGTAATACGGCATGGCTAGCCAATCTATGTCTTGTTCCTATGTGAGGTAAAGACTAGAAATCGAGTGCCCAGAGAAACCAATGTCAGTGCTTACCCAAGATACAATCAGGAGCAAATTCTTTTGATTTATGGACAGTTTTTCTCTTACAGGTATTTTCCTAAATACTGAATACTGGGAAGACCCCAGATACACATACTGGCAGTGGTAATAGTATACATTGCCTACAAAAGTCATCCATGCTTGTTTTTTTAATGTTTATTACATTATTTATATTTATTACAGTGATTAGAGCTGGGTATGGGAGCGGCTGGGTATGGGAGCATTTAATGACCACAGCAGTGACTGACAGCAGCAATCTAAACATTTTACTGTGGCCAAGATTTTTTTTTTTTTAAGATCACACATTGGAGAAGATGGAGTAAAGCAACCTGTGTACAAAAACAAATGCACACTCTCTAAGTACTGGACCAGACCCAATTTGGCTTTGTCAAAGGAAGGTCTTGCCTGCTCAATCTGGTGGGCTTCTTGAAGAAAGTCACTAGGGCCATGAATGAAGATAAAATGGTACACACCACTTATCTAGACCTGCCCAAATCTTTCAACACAATCCACCACAGGGCAACTTAGATAAACTTACTGAGTTAGGCAAAAAAACCCTACATCGTCAGATGGATAGGCAGTTGGCTCACTGGCAAGACACATGTTGTCCGGAGAGATGACTCCACTTCTGATAAGAAACCTGTTACTAGCAGTGTCCCACAGGGCTCAGTGCTGGGACCCCTCCTGTTTGGTATATACTTCTCTGAAATAAAGGCTAATGTTGGGGGACTCTGGTTCATCAAGTTCACTTATGACTGACTGTAAGCTGTGAACAATCACTGATTCCCCAAATGATGCTGACATCCTACAAACAGGCCTTAAAATGACAAAAGATGCATGCCAAAATCATAATCTGAGACTAAATGTTGAAAAATACGTAATCATGCCCTTCAGTAAATCAGATATCCCTGCAAATTATAATATTGATAGCACACCCTAAAAGTAGAACAGTGGTGAGGGACCTAGGAACACAGATAGATGGTAACCTAAATTTTGACCACCAGGTGGCTACAGTAGTGAGGAAATCCTCCTCTGTTGCTCAACCTATAAGTAAAGGCTTGGCATTAAGATCAAAGGAAGTCATAGTGCCATTGTACTCATCCCTCGTCAGACCCATTATCATGTACAATGCTCCATTCTAAATGTACTTAACCAAATATTTACACCAGCTGGAGTGGCCCCAGATGTTTCTCACTAAAAAATACAAAGCGTAAGACACATGTTTTATGCAGACTGACTAAAGGCCCTATCCCTTTAGTCCGTCTCATATTGTTTATTGAGAGGAGACTTATGCCTGACCTACAAGGCATTCTCTGATCCAGCCCTGATGAAAAAGTTACATATTTGCAAGAAAGATTATACAAGGGTTGCACGTTCCATGGACCAGAACCTTATTTGTGACTCTAACAGAACTTGCTGTAGAGACAGATTCATATCCCAAAGGCTACCTTGTCTATGGAATAAACTTCCCATCTTCATAAAATAAAGCCCGTCCCTCACGCACTTCAAAAATAATTTAGATAAATGGATGAGGAACCATAAATTCATGCCTGGGGTACTTCCCATGTCCTTTTTAGATAGAAGCAGTCTATAAAATGACTCAGGACTCCAACACCCAAAAACCCACTACCCTGATACTACCCCATCCCAAATTTGGGGAATTAAGATATAATATTGTCATATCCTGAGTATTATTAGCTAGGCTTGTAAAGGTTCTTGTGCCACTAGTCTAGTAATCACCTACGAACATAAAAAGGTTATCTGGTCCGGGTGTGGAGGAGGAAGCACTCTACACATCTTGAGTAGCAACCTGAAATACATTACTGTGACCATGGTATCGTTCATTTCTTAACAGGTTTTGAGGGGCAGGTGGGCTGTGTGTGAAAGCAAATGATTATCCTACTGGCTTTTCAGGATCCAAGTGTGTGTGTATGACATCTGAGGTGAACAAGGTCAATACAGTTGCAAGAACTGGTGAATACAGCAGTACCAAGTGGAGGAAAGTGACTAATATCTGATGTTGTTTGGTCACAGGGGTTTAGTGCATGTGAGAGAAACAAACTAAAATATATACTTGATAGTTATTTAATATTAGCTCAACAAGACATATATATACTCTAATGGTTTTCTGCAGTTTAATAGTGGGCATCCAGATTTCTGTAAAAGTAACTTGGTAAAAGGACAATTCATTCATGCGGCTAGATGAATTCTAATGAAATTTTGTTACAAGAAGAAGTGGACAAAATGACCTCCATGTTCTTAGAGAGGGAGGAGAACACTTAGGGAGGAAGTGGTGAGCAACAGAGAAACTAGATACCCATGTATACTGGGGAAGCCGGATTTACTAGAGTGTATAGGACAGAGACAAAACACGGATACTAAGAGTTTCCAAAATGTTATGGTGATCAAATTCAATGAGGGGAACAGGGATGTAAAGAATATAATTCTAAGGAACTGGGCCATTCTTAAAACTGATGAAAAGTTGTTCCAGCACATAGGAGAAACACCCATATTTACATACAAGGTTGACAAGAGCATCAAACAAGTGTTAGAGGGGGACCCCAAACCCCATACATTTGGAACAACCAAATGTGGTAGATGTAGTTACTGCCACCACAAATTTAACAAAGGGGAAATTGTTCTGAACAACAGTTTCAATAACAAAATTACTTTTTCAAGAGGAGATTGTAATACAAGTGGTGTATTGTACTTTAGCCCTCTGTGACCCTTGTTGTTCATTTTATGTGGGGAAAACAGAGAGGAAACTTTCCAAAAGAGTTTATGAACACCTATATGACATAAGGAAATGCAATAAGAACAATGCGTTGTACAAACACACTTGTGTATGTGAGGGCCATAAGAAGTTTGTTTTTGGAATATTCGTAGTTCCACTAGAAGCTAGAGGGGGAGCTTGGGAAACAAAAATAGAATACAAGAAACTTCTATGGCAATTTAGATTAGATGCAATGCACAAACCAGGTTTAAATGATTATGTCACGATCGATCCTGTACTTAAAATGAGAGCTGCCAAACTGTAATATTTTTACTAATTGTGCCTACTTTAATAGAGTATATGCATTTTAAATATAATTTTAAACAAAAGTTTTGTACAATAAGCACATGTTGAAATGTGGGTATATTTATGTATGTCTTGTTACAAACATCGTAGGAAGACTGCGCTTTTTATTAGGCTTTTATTATGCTTCTGTTACATTGGATTTTTTTTTTTTCAGATAGTGACTTTGTTTTCCACTGATGGTAACATATGATGGACACTCATGGGTTAAGGAAATAACATGAGGATGTAATGTGATTGGGTGATGTATGTTCTAGGTTGTATATAAGTCATGTGATTTTATATGGCATTAGGTTCTGATGAACTCCTTGAGGGGATGAAAGCATTTAACTTGTTGTTTTACTAATAAACAGTTGGAACATACTCTTGACCTGGACAGCATAATAAACAGTTGAAGCACACTCTTGACAGCATGTGGTTCTTCATGGTTATTGGTACTTCACTGCACGGACTGCATACAAAGGTGGTTAAATAGCCATAGACATGATCTGTTAGGGCTAGTGCATGTTTTTGTGACAGAAACTGAAAAAACATCAATATGGTTACACTTTATTTCATCACAAACATATGCAATGTCTGCATTACTGCTGCACAGGTTAAAACAGCACTGTCCAAGGCAAGAATACAACTTCTATGGGATATGACAATATCTCTGGCTGTGTTCTACATGAACTACAGTGTTAACTGGCACCTCACCTGTGTGCCCTATTCAATCACAGCCTCACCTCAGGCTTTGACCCTTCCGAATGACGCACTGCTACAGTCATTCCTCTCCACAAAGGAGGAGCGGCTACAGACCCAGGGAACTATATCACCCCATTAGCCCAACAAGTCTGATATGCAAAGCTATGGAATGCATTATCATGGACCTAATAAACAAGGATATAGGGAATCTCCAAACTCTGGATCCCACACAGTTTGGTTTTGTGAAGGGTAGATCATGCCTGCTCAATCTTGACTTCTTTGAGTCAGTCACCAGAGCTGTGGATGAAGGCATGGTGGTTCATACAACATACCTTGATCTGGCCAAGGCCTTTGATACCATTTCCCACTCAGGAATCATAGAAAAACTCAGTAAGCTAGGCATCAACCCCTATATCACTAGGTGGGTTGCAAACTGGCTCACAGATAGAACCCACAGTGTGAAAGTAGCTGACTCCAAGTCAGACTGCCGACCAGTCACGAGTGGAGTCCCACAGGTTTCAGTCCTGGGTCCTCTCCTGTTTGATATATACTTCTCTGAAGTCCAGGCCAACACGAAGGGACTCGGGCTGATAAAGTTCGCAAATGATTGCAAGTTGGGAGCTATTATTAACTCCCCAAGTGATGTTGACATCCTACAGAAAGGTCTCACTGAGACTGACTGGTGTCAGAACCATGGCCTTAAGCTCAAAGCCAAAAAATGTGTTGTCATCCCCTTTTTGTAAAACCCAGTTCCCATGAATTACCACATTGATAGTAGTTCACTGAACACAGGAGGCGTTTTAAGAGATCTGGGAACATCTCTTTCGACCACCACATTGCCACTGTGGTCAGAAAGTCCTATGTGGCACATCTCATTACTAAGGGTTTTGCATCCAGGAAGAAAGAGGTCATTGTCTCCCTCTACTCTTCCCTCATTAAGTCAATCATCAAGTACAATGCCCCATTTGGCATGTACCTCACTAGACACCTGCAACAACTGGGAAGGCCGCAAAAGTACCTCACAAAGAGGATTCTAGGCCTTAAACACTTGTCCTATATGGACAGACTCAAAAAAAACTCCAGCTATTCTCTCCTACTTAGAGGCCTACTTAGAGGCGATCTTGGCTTGATTTATAAAGCCATGTCTGACATAGCTCTGTTAGAAATGCTATATCTAAAGAAATCCCAATCCCTCCACACCACAAGCTCCAGAGACCTCAACCTCATTACCACAATCAACAGAACATGCTGGAGGGACAGGTTCATAACCCAGAGATTGCTCATGCTATGGAATAGACTCCCCATACATGTCAAACAGAGCACCTCACTGGCCCTCTTCAAGAAAAATCTTGATGAGTGGATGGAAAATAGAAAATTCACCCCAGGGATCACTCCAGTGGCTCTACTTGACACAGGCACTGGGAACTAAGGTCTGGTGGCACGATGCCAGGGTAATCCTATGTGCTAGGCTTGTAAAGTCTCCAGGGCCATTAGCCTAGTACACAACTATGAACCTATGAACTAATATAAAGTAAAAACAGTGGAACAAGTATCTTGGATGTATGCTTGAAGAGAAAGGAAATCTGAATATAGAAATCAAAGCTAGAATCAGAGGTGCCACAGCCAAGTGGCATAAAGTGTCAGGGGTAGTTTATTACAGAAGAATGTCAAAGAAGCTGAAGAGTAAGGCATAAAAAACAACAGTGTGTCCAGTGTTTCTGTATGGCAAAGAAACCTGGGCAGTGAAGGCAAAACTGCTGAAGAACCTTAGGTTAATGATGATGAAGTGCCTGAGATAGGTAGTAGGATATGATGCACAGACAAAGAAAGGATGACATCACAGCAGAATTAAAAGTAGCCTCAACTGCAGAGAAGGCCAAGCAGAATAGATTACTGTGGATTGGTTACATGTGTAAAAAAGTAGAAGACTATTTAGTAAAGATTTAGGAGAAACAGAAAGAAGGCAAGAGAAGATGAGGAAGTCCAGCCAAGAGATAGAGGGACTGTGTAAGAGAAGACCTACAGTGAATTGAGAGATGTGGTGATAGTTAACACAACACCATAACCTCATGTAGAAATGAGAAACTGGGAGCTGATGATAATTATGCTGACTGTGATTATATCGCAAAGTATTCCGCCCCTTATGAATGAGTCATATGACTCATTATTTTTATACTTTAAACATTTACATTACATACATAAAATTTTCAACAAAACGCAAATTAAAAGTCATGTTGCTAAACGCTAGGAGTCTAAACATGAAACTGCACTTATTGCAAGCATTGTTAACCCTGGAAGTTGCTGACATTTGTGCAGTCACAAAAACCTGGTTCAAAGCTGCGGAGACCACCCCAGCCTTACTGGGTTACTCATCCTATTATACATTTAGACCCTAAACTGTGGGTAGCAAAGCCAAACGAGGTGGAGTTTCAATATATATTAAAGACATACACACCTCCAGGCTGGTCTGTCAGTATGACGCACATGAGACACTCCAGGTGCAGTTAACCATTGACAAGACCCCTATTCAAATCATTGCTGGCTACAGGCCCCCAAATTTCACTCAAGATGCACACTCTGCCTATTTGGAACTCTTTGAATCTATCAAGATTCAGCCCTTTACCCTGATCCTGGGCGACTTTAACTACCCAAACATAGACTGGAAGAACTACTCATACCAGAACACAAATACACAGAGATCCCTCGATTTTGTCAATGCAAATGCCTTGAAACAGCTAGTTGATACCCCTACAAGTGGTGATAATATATTGGACTTGGTATTACCCAACATGAGTAACCACTGCAACATCCCTTATAGTATCATCCTCCCTGGTAAGATCTGACCATAAAGCGGTCACTTTCAAAGTTACCATCTCGTCTGACCCCCCTCTAGCTAGGGTCAAACAAAAAATATTCTCCAAAGCTGATTACAACCTCCTGAAGGGTGGTATAAACACCTTCACAGCCCCCTCCCCCTCTGTAGGTACTGGCACCAATGTCTAAATCTACACCAAAATACTATACCAGCATTTATATAGCTGCATAGAATCAGGAATACCTGACAGGATGAAATCATACTCCACAAGTAAGAGTAAACCTGTCTGGTGGACATCTGCAATAAATAAACTCTATAACAAAAGAAAACAAAATTGCTGTCCAGGACCAAGAAGGAGCAGGTGCCCAATTGGAAGCAATCTCTCCTTAGCCTGAACAAGCAAATAAGAGCATTAGTGAAATCTTCCAAAGCAAACTTTGAGTCCAAATTGGCCACATCTACTAGAGACAATCATAAGGCCTTCTTCACATATGTCTGTAATCCCAAAGGTAGCACCCAGATCTGTTCAGAACTGGTGGTCAAGGACACCACATACACAAATGCTGTAGATGTAGCCAACTTGCTGGCTGACAGATTCAGTGAAAACTTCATCCCACTGTCCCCCCATCAGTGAATCAGGACATCCCCACTACCTGTTCCCCTCCCTTTATCTCTAGGGAACAAGTCATCATTGCCCTCTCAAAGGCAAAAAATACAGCCTTTATGGGACCCAATAACATCCCAGGCTACATCCTACATTAACTCAGGCAGGAATCTGCAGCACCATTAGTTCAACCAAAGCCTGAGTACCAGCTTCACCCCAGCTGAGTGGGGGACAGACACTTTCATCCCTTTGCACAAAGGTGGAGCGGCCACTGATCCAGGAAATTATAGACCCATCAGCCTATCTAGCATGATCTGCAAGGCTATGGAACAGATTATCATGGACCTCATTAACAAGGACATTGGCAACCTCCAAACACTCGATTTCACACAGTTTGGCTTTGTCAAGGGGAGGTCATGTCAGTTACATTTAGTCGACTTCTTTGAGACAGTCACCAAAGCCATGGATGAGGGGAAGATGGAGCACACCTCCTACCTTGACTTGGCAAAAGCTTTTGACACTATTCCCCATTCAGGAATAATAGCTAAACACTCTCAACTAGTCATCAATCTGTATGTTACTATATGGGTAGCAAACTGGCTCACTGATAGAACCCACCTAGTCAAAATAGGGGAAACCACCACAAGTAGTAATGAGCGGCATACCCCAGGGATCAGTCTTAGGGCCTCTGTTATTTGGGATATACTTTTCTGAGGTGCAGGCCAAAACCAATGGGTTATGGCTGACCATGTTTGCAGATGATTGCAAGCTGGGCGCTGTCATCAATTCCCTTAGTGATGTGGAGATCCTATAAGAGGGTCTCACCCAAACAAATGACTGGTGCCTGAAAAATGACCTCAAGCTGAATACCAAAAAAATGCATCATCATCCCCTTTGGGGAGAGTGACATGCACACAAATTATCACATTAATAACAACATCCTAAGCATGCAATCACTCATGAGGGATTTGGGCATCCAGGTTGATAGTAACCTGACTTTTGACTACCATGTTGCTTCCATTGTACGGAAAGCTTTCTACATGGCCCACCTTATAAGTACTGGTATCTCATCTAGGGTCAAGGAGGTCATAATATCCCTGTATTCTTCCCTTATAAGGCCCATTATTGAGTACAATGCCTTTTTCAGCATGTACCTTGCAAAGCACCTGCAGCATCTGGAGAGACCACAAAGGTTCCTCATCAGGGGTGTCCAGGGCCTCAAACATCTATCCTACACTGACAGGCTAAAAATACTCTGTCCCTCTACTCAGCTTCATACAGATTCCTCAGATAACCTCTGTGTGGCATACAAAGCAATCTCAGACCCCACCTTGATGGGACTGCTGCATATCCGCAAGTCAAGCTCCACTTGAGTAACCCACATGCGTGATCTCAACCTGGTCTGTGACATCAGCAGGACTTGTTGATGGGACAGTTATGTGTCCCAGAGATTCCCCCATCTGTGGAATTGACTACCTCTTCACATCAAGCAGAGTACTTCATTAACCCTTTTTAAGCGCAATCTGGATAACTGGATGGGGAACAGAAAATACATCCCTGGCATTACACCTGTGTCCCTGTTGGATCGGGGTATCGGGTGCTGACTTGGCTAAATATGGGCTAAACATTTGGCTAGGCTTATAAGGGCCTCAGGACCAATAGCCTAGTAACTTCCTATGATCCTGTGAACTGGATTCTTTAGCTCAATAGTATAAGTATTTCTGAAAAGGGTAGGAGCAAATTACAAAGAAAATGGAAATTGTGGGAACAATACATACAGAATAATGTTTTGGAGGAGGAGTGAGGTTTAAGGGAAGGCAGGAATTGAGCAATTTATGTACAGAAGAGTATATGTGCTAAATAATGTTTGTAACTGAAAACCTGTTAATATAGTTTGTTTTCTTTTATATAAATGTATGCTTGCCTATCTCTTAAGTGATAATTCAATAAAGGTGTTAAAAATAATATACAAATTTATAGTTTCTGTGCCATCCTTATTCTTATAAAGAACAAATTGTGAATAAATGGCAATTTGTTTATGGAATCACAATTTCTCTCCAATCAGTGTTGTTTTCTCTTTCTAATCTTGAAGAAAAGAAAAAAGGTTAAGTAACTCAACAAAACAAAAGTTAAAAGAAAAACAACTGAAGCAAGCTCAGATGCTGTGTCGAAGAAAGGCAAAAGTGAATAAATCCAGTAAAAACAGACATGACTGCAGTATCCAGTACTAACAGATTTTACTACAAGTGCACAGAACACTAAAAGATTTTACTACAAGTGCACAGAACACAATGTGTTCTGTGCACTTGTAGTAAAATCTTTTAGTACTGGATACTGTGGTTGTGTCTGTTTTTTACTGGATTTAAAAAGGTTAAGTACCTTCAAGGTTTTTCTCCAGTAGTATGTAGAGATGCAGCACAATGTAACATTTTAGACTTCTCTGTTCCACTCACAGTGAGGAATACATAAAAATTGCACAAATACCAACAACGACTATGGCAGCGAAAACAGACTCCAATGCATACATGCAATGTATTTCACTGCGGGTACAGCTATTTTATTTTGTCATGAAAATGGTGTCTATATTTTTAAGTGTTGGATGTCTGTTTTAATTGTATAATTGGATATATGAAATTATATATATATATTATATATATATATATATATATATATATATATACATATATGTATGCATTGGATTCTGTTTTCAATGGTCTGATCAATCTCACAGCGAAAGCACTTACCGTGTTTCTGCTACAATAGACGTTTTATGGTATATGAACTTCGAGTGGTCCATAGTTGTTTCACTGCCATAGTCGTTGTTGGTATTTGTGCTGTTTTACTTTTTGGTGGTGAGACATTTACCCTACGGGACACCCTCTTGGTCTCATTTGTCTAAATACATCAAAATTATTGAACCCACTGTTTTCAATTTTCTGCTAGGATGCTTTGCAATGAGAAAATTCTGAGGATTCATTTCTGTGCTTACAGACACATACTTTCTTGAAAACACACATATTTCTTCATTTCTTCAGACATGTCTTTACTTCAATAGGTTCATAAGTAGTTACCAGGATAGCTGTCCTTGTGGACCATTTTAAACCTAGGAAATGTCCCTTAGTGAGAATCAAACTCACTCCTTAACCATTACACCAGCCATATGGTATTGATTCATATCTTCGACTGGCTGTATTGCATGAATGCATATAAATAAAAGAAGCACGTATTTCAGGAAATTGTTTTTCAAATTTGAAGTCCTAGACTTGTTGTGATATGATGATAAAGCTAACCTATTACATTAAAAAAAAAGTCTGGGCAGTCTATATTAGGACTGCACTTCCAAATATTTTTGTATTTTAACAACTGAAATAGTTACATAACTCATGGTAAAGATCTGTGAATGCCTATGTACTTCTGCCTTGCCTCATTCTTTAACAGGTTCCTCCATGCCAGCAGTGATCTAAATCTTGCCTTTCCCTTTAGTTTACAGCTAAATTAAACACTACGGCCACTACATTATCAGACTAATAGTTTTAACAAAGATTTTGACATCTACACATAATACAGACAAACAGCTGGTGCCAGAGCCATGGACTGGAACTTGAAGTAAAACAATGCATAATAGTACTCTTTAGAAAGATTGACACTCCTGGGAATGACTACATTGATAATACACCCCTAAAAGTAGAAACAGTGGTTACAGATCTGGAAACACATGTTGACATTAAACTGACTTTTGACCACTACATGTCTACTGCGGTAAGAAAATCATTCTACTTTGCACAACTTATAAGTAAGGGCATGGCATCCTGGTCCAAGGAGGTCATTGTTTCACTGTACTCATTTCTCATCAGACCAGTCTTTGAGTACAATGCACCCTTTGATATGTACCTGATCAGGCACTTGCAATAGTTTGAGAGACCACATAGGTTACTAACAAAAAGAATACAGGGAGGAAACAAGTCCTGTGCAGACTGTCTCAAAACCCAGTCCTTGTACTTGGTCTCCTACAGTCTGTTGCATGTCAATCTATACCTAGCCTACAAGGCATTCTCTGATCCAACACTGATGAATTTGCTGAGCATCTGGAAAACAAATAGCTTCAGAAACACCTGTTCTTAGAATCTAAACTTTGTCTATGACATAAACATGACATGGCAGGAAAGGTGTGTGTCTCAAAGATTACCTCTTCTCTATGGTTGCCAACTGTCCAGAGTTCTTCTGGACTGTCCAGAATTAAGGGACGCTGTCCAGAAAATGGAGACTGCCTTGTATTGTCCAGAAGAAATTATATCAGTTGTGGTACACTTCGGCAGTGTCAACTGGTCGTGGCCAGAAGATTAATTTTCTTTGAATTAAAAAAAATACTTTTTTTTTTAAGGGTGCACTTTTTAAAGAACGCCCTTTGTTTCAATTCACACAGATACTAAAGATGGAAACAGGTCACAAACACCTGTTGTGCGTGACTGATTCTTTGTCTTCCCTGCATGGAATTTGAATTCCAGAAGACTTTTGGGCTGCACAACAGACCACGAATGGGAGCGTTTGAAACATGGTTCAGGTACTTATGAAATGTTGCACTGCAACTAAAAAGCAGTAGGTAAGTGCTATAAAACTGTGTGTTTAAATAGATTCCTCAAAAATATTACTGGAAAATGCCCAACCGTTTCTGGAGTTATAATTATTTATTGGTAGTGCCTAGAGATAAAAAAAAGCCATTAACTTGTGACTGGCTGCCATGTTTCAAGAAATATGGGTTACTTATCAAAAAAGCAAACAAAAAAGACAGGCACAACCATGTGGCTATTGTTTGCAGTTGGAATGCAGTTTATATCCAAACATACTATGGCTCAGTTGTTGTAAAGTCAAAATTAGTAAAAGCAAATGTTTCTCTCTAAAAGTTTTATTGTTTTATTTAAATACTGCAAAAAATTATATGATTCTGAGAGATTTAAGGTATTATACAAAATGCAGGAAGTAGCCGATCAGTCATCTTTACAGTGTAAGAATACTTTATATAGAGGGAAGACACTGTAACATGCATTTATATTTTACTTGAAAACCACTTTCAGATTGGTGGAAATATTATCTATGTCAGTCTGAAATTAAATACAACCATTTTGATGATTTGCATTGGCAACAGTGATGAATGTCAATCAGTGTATGGGCTTAAGCACATTTATGCTTTGAAAATGATATATCAGAGAGGAATGCAAGCATTTTGTTCTTGTATGTTGCATTTACACAGGAGTCTGAATGCGGGAAGGGGCTGAGTAGATGTAAGGCCTGTTGCTTTCCATAACATTATGATGGACAGAGAGACAGACAGTGCCATTGTGGCATCTGAACCTGCAGTCTCCTAACAGTTATTTTGTCAATATATTTGTTGTTTAAGATGCAATAAGGGAGTCTCCAGCACCTCCATGCCTCAGTATCTGACTTTTCACTGTACTGTCTTGTTATATGTGTAATGGTACTGTTGGGGAAAGTTTTTTTTTTATAAGGTAATGTGTATGGTTGACATTAGGGGTAGCAGCAGCAGGGTTTGAAGTTAACACACATGAGTAAGTGGTATGAGTGTGAACTGTGAAGCATATCACATCTTTAAAGCTATTAAAACTTCCCATCTCTGTTTTATGATGACTGCTGTGTGCACTGTAGCACAAGACTAGACCATAATAGCTCAGGAACATGGATAACAAAAGTAGTTATGTACTTCTGTAACTTTAGATAAATGCATGACAAGCTTACCTTTTCACAGATTTTGAAGCATAATCATTCCATGTACTAAAAAGTAATTTTACCTCAGCTGGATAGAAAATGTTTGAGAGAAATAGGTGAGAGGGATATTAGGAATAGTATCTTCAGATATCAGTGTAACTTTGGCTTCTTTTCAAACAAAAATGTATATTGTAACTAAACTGCTTAAATTGAATTGACAAAATATATCTCTAAAATGTAATGTATGTAACATCATTACATCATTTAGGTAGTTTTATTTGCAAGCTGTTGTCTATTAGTTTGCTTATCTGAAAAAAAAGTCGTCTGATCTGAATATAATAAATATACAGATATAAATCAACACATTGGAATTGTATTGTAAAATATATAAAAAGCAAGCAACTAACTATATAAATTATTAATATATTTGTTTAAATAATAAATTAAAATTTTTGCAACTTTGCAGTTATTCTTGTTTCCTGTATATCACATAGCATAGATAATACTAAGAAGCGGATCATAATAGAGTCTAGTAAGTTAAGATTTAGGCAGAAGTACATTAGTAGTTTCAAAGAAGAAGAAGTAAATATATATCCTCACTCATCAAACTGTCAGTTCAAAGCATCAATTTCATCAATCGCCATCAGAAATCATTTCCATCCATCCCCCCCACCACACCCCCATTATTACAGTGGGGAAAGGGCAAATTTCCCGATCTTCACTGTACCACAATCTCAGTATGAGCAGTTCGACAAACAGCATGTTTAATGTAAGTGCACTGAAAATGCTGTTTGCTAAACTGATAGGGACCCATACATTACATAGCTGAACTATACAGAAGTTCTGTAAGACACACAACATGTTAGTATAATACATAATGTTTTGACAGTGGAGCAGTAAAGTCTAAATAGGCTATTCAGCATACCTGTACTTTTCTGACTGTGTAACATAGGCTGTACCAAATTGTACAAAATGTAGTTAAACAAACTGTTGGCTTGTGAGCTTTTTTGTAACTTTGAGGTGCATAGGCAACTGAAAGTGTAGTAAACCGGTTGTATGCAGTCTTGGATATTGTATGTCTTGGGCTGACTTGAACTCTTATAGGGAAGTAGTATTCCACAGCATGTGGATGGATTGCTGATGCTGTGTTGTATTATAAGGGGGTGGGGTGCTGCAGTCCTGAGTATATCCTCCTTTGGATGGGACACCTAGTAACTATGAACCTGTTTTCTGTTTGCCATCCATTCCCTATAGCAATATTACTAGCTTACCACTTTTTTAATGTAACATAGGCAATTCATTCTTCAAGAGCAACAAGCACTGAATTTGTAGATGAAACGCTGAAATATAAAGTTGTTTGCTAGCAGCAACCTTTTCATTAGTTACAGATCTCTTTAATGTGGAATTATTCAGATGGCTTTTACTTCTGCAGATATTGTGTATATTGATTGATATTGGTGGACTGTAATGAGAGAAGTCTGAGTGGCCTTTTATGGTTGAAATGTTCTGAATTGGGTAGTTTTATCATCATTGGTTCATTTGTTTTGTTTCATTGCAGGGTGGAAAAATGTTCAAAACAGTAAATGTAAAAATACATGCTATAGCAAGTAGTGCTGTATTATACAAGGGATAAAATTTAATTATTATACATTATAATTTAATGCAATCAGGAAAGTGAATCAAAGAACCTTTGCATGGTCCTAAAAATGTGTGCAAGGGGCCTATGATATGAAAACAGTCCAAAGGTAAACTTAATCCACCACTGGTCAGATGCATTTTCTTTGAATGTGGGTTTCAATTCTGTTTCAGTGAATGTGAGTTTCTAAGGCAGAGACGTTTTAATGCTAAGTCTGTTTTCATTGTGCGACTGTATTGCGTTGTTTAGCAAATGTCTAACAGGGTTTGTGCTATAAAATTTGAAATAAAAGTTTTAAATTAAATCTAAATATTTGTAATCATTGTAGATGAAGAATTATATACTGCCTTCTGTTGGTTTCCAGATGTTACTTGCATTTACATGCATGCATACCACAGTAGATTTAACTATTTATTGTGACCAACTAGTCTTATTACTGTATTGTACTAAGTACAATAAATACACTGAAACAAACTGCTTCAGTTAATATACATTTACTATTACATTTTCCTTTCAGCTTTACAAGCATGCAACACAGATGCTGTCAGCTCTCTATGGCAAATTCCCAAAGCTTGTTTATACACACTCATATTTATACCAAAAGCCTGATATTTTTTTCCCAGTCTGACATATTACAATCTTCCTTTGTATAACACTTTTCTTTGTTCTTCTAATTTATGATTTGTCCTTGATTATTTTTAAAGTTCAGTGGTCCAAGGAAACTCAGTCTTGCATTATGTGAAATGTGGTGTTCCAGCACTATTTGAAACTTGATGTTCTAACTTTATCTTGCTTGATGTTACATCTCTTTACTTCGTTGATGTCCTTCCAGCTGCCATCTGCACAGTTATTTTTACATACTTTGTTTCCCAATAACATACATCTTTACATGGATGCCAGTATCTAATTAAGCTATATATGCTTGCCAGAACACTTACTATTTTTTCTGCATTTTATACTATTCCTAAATTAACCCTTTATATTTCATATCATTTTTGCAGCTTTTTATTTAAGCTAATAATCATGCTAGCAACAGTTTTGAAAAGACAGTGTATACTATTATTCTTTCAACTCCCACTTATTATATTTTTTTTGGAGGAATGGACTAAACTTCAGTTAAAGAAAAGACTGCATTTGTTTTGTCAGCTTTGCTATTTACAGTATTTCCCATTACTTGCTGAGTTATTGGAACTCTTTATAACCTGCAGCATATAAAACAATTCAAGCTGTCATTATTATTATGACCCTCCCCCCAAAACTACTAACACAGGATGTATTAACCAATTTAGCAATTTGGTCCCAGATGATGACTATTTTGTGAATATGTCCCACCAATTATGGGCAGTGTCAGCTTCTGTTTTTTTTTTTTTACTATTAACACTGGGTTATTAGAAACCACACATAGAAACTGTGGTGCCACTTTAACAAACATTTTGTTCAATTTACGGATTTAGATACATTAGTACTAAATTATAATATATCAAAGATACTTGTAACGACTTACTAAATAGTAGGATTCCATTATGCTTGTAAATGTACAATCTGTGAGATATTTTGCCCTACTAGTTTTCATATCAAGCTCTTTTAAATCTGTATTTGGTATCATTAAAACTTGGAAATGTAATATCGAATTGTAATATTGTTTTTTGGTATCGTTGTCCTATCACAGTACAAGTGGATGGTATTTTTACCATTTGCTCTGTATGAAGTACTGGCCTGTTACCCAAAATGGTACGTATTTTAACACATGGTCCTTGTTTTGTATTACTGCATTGTTTATATAAATAAACAGAGTATTGATATAAATTATACCCTTTTTCTGCTGTTGAGTTTATTTTTATTTTTGTGTTATTGTCTACACACTGTGACATTTGTGCATGATGTCTTTCCTTGTCAGAACTGTTACATTTTTGAAATAATGTACAGCATCTAATAGAGATAGAGCTGTATATTGAAATGTTTATGTCAGTCTTTGATTTTTTCTCTACTTTTATGTATGCCTGACCTTGCTCAGTTAACTATGCTGTTATATTTGTGTTAAATGTTATCCTCCCAAATGTACATGCTGTATGCTTTTTTACTACTGAAATTGCTATGTGTTCTATTTTGTGTAGCATTTTCCTAAGTTTTATTTGTGAAATATTGTAATTCCCTCTGTTTTGATAATCATAATGATGCAAATGAAATGCAGATGTCTGTGTTAAATGCTGAGTGCCTTGTCTCCCAGCTTAATTTTTATCTATAGTCCTTGAAGCATGTTCCAGACACTGAACATTCAGTTTGTCTCAAGCTGTACCAGAATATATGTATGCTAGCAAACGGAAATACATGTATTTAACTAACTATATTATTTCTACATATATTATAGCAACAGATGTGTATATGCATCTAATCAGCAAATAGATGTGCACATGCATTTATACAGTTTTAAGCATATTTATCACTCTATAAATTCCCTCTGTTTTATTTTAAATACAAAACTGTCTATATTAGTATGTATTTTTTAGTCAAGTTATATTGCTATTAACTAGAAACACATTGGGAAACAAAACCTTTAGTTTTCATTTGATACAGCAAGTTAACACAGTTTTATATTGGAGGGTGGCCTAATGGTTAAGGTGTTTGCCTTACAAACACAAGGTGCAGGGTTTGAGTATCACAATTGGCTGCTGCTTAAATTAAAATTGTGCAGTAAGTTAAAATCTACTAATATGAACTATCTATGAACCTATAATACAATGATGACAACCATTACTATTAGAACTGGATTAATCTGAATATGACTCTATACAGTGATGTTCTATACAGTAACTTATTGACAATGCATGAGGATTTTATTGCAAAGGCATTGCAGTCTTGTTTTAAAAAAATACACATATATCACAAATGTCAAGCTTTGACTTGTTACTCTGTTTACATAGATAAACCACTTACTATATACTGTACAGAATACACTTGCTTGTACAGATTGTTTTTGCATTTGTACATACATAGCTGCAATGTACACTCAGTCAAGTTTTCAAACCTAGCATTAAACTGAAGCCTGCTAATTACATTACTTGAAACATTCAAATGTATTTTGGTATTACCACTTTGCACTTTTATTTGAGTCATTTTTGCAGTACTGTTTACACAGTTAGTGTAAAATCAAAAGCATGCCCTTCCCCCGTAGCATACATTATTTTATTACAGTATTGTTTATCTGCTTTATGCTGTGAGAATTGGATATATGCTTGTCCTTTGGCTGTTACCTAGACTTTGACACTTTGGTCTTGCACATTTGCTTATTTTTTGGCCATTTTCAAAAACAGAAAATATTTTTATAAAGCTTTTGCTGTTGTCTATACTGTCAAAGTTGTAGTAGGAATTGCTTTTACCCATTTTGAAAAGACGTTTACTGTTACTACTAGCTATTCGTACCCTCCCTTTTGTAAAGGGACCTGCATAATTTAACTGCATACTATAGCCCATGTACTGACTGTATGCGTAGTATTTACTTGCAAATAGATTAATGACATGTATGCACAATTGTGACGTCTTATTGCAATTACCAAACAGGATTTTTGTAGACTTTTGTGCTTTTTGCTTAATGCTGTATGTGAATACTTAACAATAATGTTTTAGAAAAACGTAAGCCATTTGGCCTGGTGACCAGTCCTGTTTCCTTGACCTTATAAATTTCAGTACCAGGAACATTTTATCTTATACAAAATTCCTTGTAACTACCCATTCCAGCCTGGAAAGATTTGAGCTCACATACTTTTTTTTCTTTCTGCGCATTCCAGATGCTTAACCCATAACTCCTTCAGCACTTACTCTTACCTGCAGTCATTCGTTAATATACTTTCAACTTGACATTAGAATGCAGTTGTAATAAACATTAGCTTGCCTAACTATGCATAATATTGTTTTTAAATACTGTTTTTGCTGGAGTCTTTGCTATTTTTGTGGCTATTATACAATTACAAAATATTGTAAGAAACAAAAGAGATATTGGCTTAACTAACACATGCTTAAAACAGATATATTTACATGATTTACATTTGCTGTCATTTGTCTTTTTCTGCACTTTAGATGAGCAGAAAATGCATGCATGTCAGTCTTGTGACATTATGTCTTCACTGCATTTAACTACTCTCATTTGATTTTATGTCCTAGAACTGTTTTGTTATTTGAAATGTTTTTAAAATTACTATTTAAGTGCCTCGCTTTAACTAAATGAAAGTTTGTGCTGTGTACGCTTAACGATTTTTTAAATGTAGAATAGTGCGTCGTAAATAATTTTTTATCAGCATAGTTAACTGCTGTTGCATTAACTCTTTACTAACCAGATTATATTTGTCAGTATTCTGTTCTGCTGACTTTAAAGCTCTTATGCACTTCTGAAAAAATATTTGCATATGTTGTCTGAACTTTTTGAACTCATTCTGACTGTGTCTTAGAAGTTTATTAAATCTTTTGTCAGTTCACCATGAATCTCGTCTCTGTTCTTAGCTGTTTTGTAATGTGCAGTGCTTTTAAGCCACTTTTGTCTAGCAAGATGGACAGAAGATTCTGTAAATAACTGACTTGACTGATATTGTAACTCTGAAATTAACATTTTACATGTCTTGACAGGACATAATGCATCTGGTTGTTTACCATTACTTTTATGACGTTGCACACAGAAAGCAGTTTCATATGACTTGCACAATAAACATTTACTGTCATACCAGTAATGTTGCTGCTTAAGATACCAGTCAAATGTAATGCATTTACATAAAGCATTGACATCAACTTTACCTAGTAAATTACTATATGTGCTACAGTTATGTTTATACCAATCTTTAAATCCTGACCATACATTTGCTGGACTATTATTACTGTTTACCTGAAAGGTAGTCTTACACTTTACACTTCTTTTGTTTATGGCATCCATGCTGTAGAATGAGAAACAAAAAGAGAATTACCAGTTTCTGTGTGGAAGGTGGCCAAATCTTCTGTTGAGAAAGTGTGGAAAGTCCCTCGTTGATTCTCCCAAAAGGTGGTCAAACACAGCTGGCAGATTCAGCTGTGTGAATGTACAGGACCTGTGGAACTTGCAGAGATGCACTGTAATGCTATTAGTTACTGTGCAGAAGAAGAAGGCAAATGTTTGCACTGCAACTGGATGTCCTAACTGAATAAAATGAAAAAGAAGCTGTAGTTGTCACAAAAAGAAACCATTTGGTCCGTCAACTGTGGCTCGCCATTGAAGAATTATATACTGCCTTCTGTTGGTTTCTTGCTGTTACTTGCATTTACATGCATGCATACCACAGTATATTTAACTATTTATTGTGACCAACTAGTCTTATTACTGTATTGTACTAAGTACAATATATACACTGAGACAAACTGCTTCAGGTAATATGCATTTACTATTACATTTTCCTTTCAGATCTACAAGCGTGCAACACAGATGCTGTCAGCTCTCTATGGCAAATTCCCAAAATTGTTTATACACTCTCATATTTATACCAAAAGCCTGATATTTTTTCTCAGTCTGATGTATTACAATATTCCTTTGTATAACACTTTTATTTGTTCTTCTAATTTATGATTTGTCCTTGATTATTTTTCAAGTTCAGTGGTCCTAGGAAACTCAGTCTTGCATTATCTGAAACGCGGTGTTCCAGCACAATTTAAACTTGATATTCTAACTTTATCTTGCTTGATGTTACATCTCTTTACTTCATTAATGTCCATCCAGCTGCCATCTGTGCAGTTATTTTTACAGACTTTATTTCTCAATAACATACTCCTTTACATGGATGCCAATATCTAATTAAGCTATACATGCTTGCCAGCACACTTACTATTTTTCTGCATATTATACTATTCCTAAATTAACCCATTATATTTCATATAATTTTTGCAGCTTTTTATTTAAGCTAATAATCATGCTAGCAACAGTTTTGGAAAGACAGTGTATATTATTATTCTTTCAGTAGAAGTAAAGCAGAAAGCAGTATGTACACTGAGAGTTTTGAACAGTGCTATGGCAACTGGGGAGAAATGGCGAAATAGCCAAGTAATGGGACACTGGAATGGCTGCATGGGGGTAGCAAAATTACACTCATTTTGCTTTCACGTACATGTCCAGAATTTTTGACATGAAAAGTTGGCAACCCTACTCTTTTCTGAAACAGGCTCCCCATCCATGTGAAGTAAAGCCTAACCTTATTGAAATGTAATTAGACCACTGTATGGGAAATTGCAAATTTACCCCTGGTTTGACACCTATGTCTCTAATGGACATGCACAGATTATAAACACTTGACGTGTACAAGCCTGCGTGGTAACCATAAAATTCCTTGGGGTATTGACATGTCAGCAATATTTTAGTAAATTTGGGATAAGCTTGACTAGACTTAAAAGGCTCTTAGGCTGACAGCCTAGTAATCAGCTATGAACACCACATCCTCAAATTCAGCAACATACCTCTTTCACTGACTACCTCAATCACTTCATTGCTCCTTTTGATATGCAACATAGAACCTAAACCCACCCCCTAAATACCCCATCATTTCACAATACAGCTCAGTCTATACTCTCCCATGCTCTCCTTTAAGTATATAGCATCAAAACAAAGTGGACTATATAAATGCCCTCACTCACCAACACAACCCTGACATTGTTGTAATCACAGAATCCTGCCCTAAAACCTCTGATCCTAACACCTCCTCCTCCTCTTATAAATGTATCTTGATGCTAGACCAGGCAAGATCTTAAGAGGTAGAAACATCATTCTCCACAAAAACAATTTTAACCCCACTATCACTGAACAAGGCATTGCCTCCAACTTCGCACACCCAAACTGGATTCTCCTAAAATTTTCCTCAGCACATAAAAAATCCCTTACTTTTGCCTCAGCCTACCTCCCTTCCCTCTCCCCATTTGTAAAATTCCCCTCACTTATTTCTACTGTTTTTGGCTTTATCTCCGAACACAAAAACATTATCATATGATTTCAATATAACCTTCCTAATCCCCTGTTCCACTGACATAGCCCACTTCCTAGCTGACCAGTCTCACCCAATTAGTCACATGGCCCACAAGACCCAATTTCAAATTCCCCACACACTCACTACTGGACCTCATCATCACTCCTCAGTTTCTTAACATCTCCACCACTCCATCCCTCAGTGACCACTGCCCCATCACCTTCACCAGTTATCAACCAATCCTTAAAATACCCACTCACCCTGAAATCTTTCAGACCACAATCAAAATAATATAACCAAGCTCAAACACTTTCTTTCCTCACTCTCATGGTCTTCTGTCTTCACAAAGGAAGACCCAAACACAACCCCCTTCCAACTACAAGATAATTTATTCCCAGAAATAAAAAATACTACTCAAACCAAAAATAGCAAATTAGAGAACCAAAGAGGTGAAACACCTTTTGAAACTCACAGACGAAGCCTGGTATAAATGGAAATTTGACCCAAACACTGAAAATGACTCATTTCTCTCACCTAAGAAATTTAGCCAAACAATTCATCTGAAGAAACAAATCCCTCCTTTTGAAATCTAAACAAATCCATCTCCTACACTACTTACAGTAATTTTGGAAAGAGGTTAAACTAATTATAGGACTTAAGTCTCCAGAAGACTGCAACTCCTCCCCATTATAAAATGCAACAATGGTATCTTAACTTCAATAGATTTCCTTCATGAATTTTTCTACCTACACCCCCACATATACCTCCTCAACACCCCACCCTTAAACTCCCTCACACCCTCCATTCAACTTTCAACATAAAGATATAGAATTACCTCTTAATGCCTTCCAAATAAATGCCCGACCAGGCTCAGATAACCTTCTTTCCTGGCTTATATACCACTGCAGGGAACATATCGTCTTGCCACTAATCCATAGCAGTAACCTTTGTATCTTCAAAAAAAGTATGCCTCTTATCTTGAAAATTGCCATAATCAAGCGACTTCCTAAAAAATCTAATCCTACACACATTACACTCACTTTCACTCCATCTCCATTCTTCCCACACTAGGGAAAATCCTTGAAAAAATAGACTACACTTAATCTTCCCTATACATTCTACAATACCATCTTATCACTTAAAATAAGCATGGCTCTTGGCCAGTCCGCAGAATCATGGCTGCTCTCTGGACCCTAACAGATGATATACTGCTTAGCATTGACAAAGGAAACACTACTCTGACCCTTTTCATTGATTTAACAAAATTTTTTTATTCTATTGGCTGCCCTTTCCTCCTGAATGCACTCACAGAAATTAGCATCAGTACTGACTCCCTGTCCTGGTTTAAAATCTTAATGGAAAACAAGATACTTTTAAGATCAAATTCCATCTGCACAAAGGGGTCCCTCTTGGCTCCACTCTCTGCTTTATTCTCAATTTTCATTACAAACATCCTTCTGACCTCCCACCTCTTCCTCTACTCCTATACACAAATGATCTGGTAATCTGTAGATGCAGACCATCCCAATATACAAGCCAAACATAACTGTAGTCAGACCTACTCCAAATTCACAACTGGCTAATCCATTATAAACATCACTTGAACCCATTAAAAACCAAAACAATATTCTTTAGCTCCCCTTAAACACTTAAAGATCTCCTAAGACCCTTGCCTTTTTGACTTAAACAGATCCCTCATCAATACCACAACACCCTTCAAATATCTAGGTTTCTAGCTTGAAGAATCACTGAATTTCCAAATCCATATAAAAACAGAAAAAAATAAACTCTGCTCTTCTGGTCCAAGAAAATATCTCCCTTTCTTTCTGGCATCACTAGAGATACCATTGGAAAAAGATATCTTCCTAACACAACTAGTATATGGCCTTCTCATTATTGCCTCAGTTTCCAAACATCTGCTGCTTCATCACTACCCCCTGAAAAATGTAATGGCCTCACACTTGAAATAGCAAAATGGCTCTCCATTAAACATAGAGACAATCTTCTAGTTTGAACTCAAGTCTTTCCATTATTTCAACAACATCCTTCGCCCCTCATTTGGCAAAACTCCATGTAAAAACATCCTCCTATAACTTATTCCACCCATCACAAACTGTGCCTTCTCCTTCTACTCATGGATCCTTCCTTCAGACTATCAGATATACCTTCTCCATAACTGTCCCATACCCCTGGCAGCCTCTCCCACACCTCACTGAACATTCCAATCTTTCCACCTTCAGAAAAGGTCTCATTGCTCATTTTAAATCCTAAGCCAAATGTGCCTGCTCCCAACCTGGGAATCTCTACCATTCTCATCTTACCTTTCCCCCTTAACTTCGTCTGTCTGAGCAATCCCACCCTCTTCGTCTTACAGCTCTACCACCTCTCCCCTGCCTCCTCCCTTACTATCCTTCCTTTCTGTCTCTATCCAGTCCCAAACACTACTACTCTCTCTAACCTCTTCTACCCTCAATACTTTACACCCTTCTATGTTCCTAAATCATCCAAATGTGACCACCAGTTTCTCTTTAACCCCAAACCCACTGTTTAAAAAAGTATTCCACTCTCCCCATACTCTTCCTCATTTACTTCTATTATTTGAATTTCATGAATATATTTAATTGTGGATTATGTATATTTGCTTGGACTATAGGTCCTTTTAATCACGTTTCTTGACTGCATCTTTTATCTTTTTATTTAATTACAATTACAATGACACACAGTTTTGGGCCAAATGTAGGTTCAGTTGCGATTTTACTTTCATTGTTTATCTAGCTACTTGTGAAACATGGATTGTTTCTATGTAGGGAAGACTAACAGAAAGCTCTCAACGAGAATTTATGAACATGTGTCAACCATGAAAAAGAAGGATGCCACAAATGCTTTAGGCAAACACTCACTGATTTGTTTTAATTTTACAATTTTTTTATTATGTTACATCCAGTCCTTTTTATGGAGAAGTTAATTGCCTCTTAGAGGTGAGGGAATTAAACTGGCAGATACTTTTACAGGCTGACAAATTACCACGTTTAAATGAGAACATCAGTATTAAGTGTTTGCTTAAATTCAAGTAATAGTTTTTAGATTTATAAATATTCTGTCATTTCCTGTTTATATTATATGTGGATTAATTAATTATTTATTGTTTTCAAAATACATAGTTCTTAAAATATTTTATTTGGTTGATAACACTTTAACAACTATGGCTGTTTAAAACATGTCCTGTGACTAGTGATGTATTTATGGGACGTTCTCCATTTTGTTTTAGCTCTGATGAAGTTCATGATTAAATTTGAATGACAGTGCTTAGCTTAAATTTTGGTCCTGATTTGTCTGTTCTTTGATTACTTTTTCCTTTGGTGCCTATTCAGCTGATTGTAGTTTCTTCAAACTCGTTTTTTCTCTTTGTTTTTTTTTTTTTTTTTTTTTTGAGTTAGTAGCTGCTTTTTCACTTTTTGTATACACCCTTCTGCAGCATGGAAGCCAGTCTCAGCAGTAGTAGCACCCCACTGGATTCTTCGATGAGGGTACCGATTTAAACTTGGATTTAACATTACACACTGTTCTTTCTTGAGCCGATGTTCTGACCAACTCACTTATTGGACTAATGAAGCAAGTGCAGGGTGTTTGGAACAATATTCAAAGGCATGGGATGTCTTTTGCACACAACTGTGGTCCTAACATTTGCAACAATGTTAACAATGATCTAAGCTTTTGACTTCTCTTCCTGATCCTGGACTAATTACAAATGGCAACAGCAATGGTAACTCTTTTTTTTTCAGTATGAAAAGTTTGCTACACTGCAGTAATAATCCTTTTGGGTCAGGCACTGTGTTTTATAAGAATATTGTTCCTGATTCTAGTACGTAAAATCTTAGAAGCTGCAGGGCACAGGCTTTTGAACTTGAAAATCAGCTACTCAGATTTAAAACTGTTGAACTAGAAATATTTTGCTTGGAACATTGCTTTGCTATTCAGCAAATTCCTTTTGGACTGAGAACTTTTAATTTTCCTAATAGCATTAGATGCAACTATGCTTTGTACAAGAAATTTATTAAGCTTTTCAATGACACTGGTATCGAGTTCATGAAGCTTTTGATTTCAGATTATCAAGAGAAGCTAAGTGTTCTCAAGGGCTCACTTAATGGGTTGGATGCTGAGATTAAAAAGCATTGTTATTTTTAAGGATGTATTGTTGATAGACACACAGCTATTATTGTTAATAGAAAGCAAAATAAACTCCTTAGGGATTTTGGTATGCATTCTAGTGGTAATGCATAGTGATGCACATGACGTTATTAGTTCTGAACCAACTAATCAAGATGTTTCTGTTCAAACAAGGAATAATATTCAAGACAATCAAGCTTTGATTGGTCCATTTGATATTTCTGAATCCTTCTTAGGTTCTAACACAGCTGAACACAGTCTTAGTAATTCTGCTAAAAATTTTTATTTCGAACACTGGGTCTAACATCCCATAACCACTTTCTACTTTTCAGATGGCCACTCCAATGAATGTGCAAATGAATCAAGGCCATGCCAGGGGAAAACGGAAAGGAAGGGGAAGGGGCAGAGTGAAGAGGAATTAGTTGTAAATAACTGTTTGCATCATGGTTCACCTGTTGGGAATTTTAGCACTTTTTTATTTAAGGATATACCCTTGTCTGTGCTAAAGAAAGGTTTTTCTTTGTTCCTTCGAACAGGGGAAATACGGTTAATGCAGTTAAAGGTCTGAAACTTTTGGTACAAAAATTAAATTTATATTACATTTTACATGCAGTAAATGATTGTAGCTCTAATGTTACTTTTAGAAAGGAAAGCACGTTTAATCCTACTCTGCATCACACTTTACAGTTCTTTTCAGACATTTATGAAAATGAAATGCATGAGTTAGTTAAGGCTGTACCCAGCAAGAGGTTTTACAATCATACACTTTCTGAAAAGCAAGCTCTCTCTCTGAACTTAGGAAAGCTACTGGTTTAAGAATTATGAAATCTGACAAGGGGAATGGCACCATTCTTATGGATCACAGTGATTATGCTAGAGTTTTGTCAAGTATGATAACAGGCGCTGTTTATTATGAAGTTACTTCTATTAGCAATATTAATTTTCGTTTTCATACGATCGATAGTATTTATTGGATATGTTACATCAAGGGCAGATACACACTTTTGTTTTTTTGCAGATGGACCTTCCAAAATGGCTCATTTTGTTTTTTGGCATTCCACAAATTCACAAAACCATCAAAGAGGGAAGCTTTCCAGCCTTTAGACCTATTACAGCTGTTGATGGTAGTACGATGGGGCACATTTCTATGTTTTTGGACTCCATTTTGAACCCTTTAATTTAGAGGTCTGCTTTTTATTTAAGGGACTCCTGGGCTTCATTAGACTTGTTACACCATTACACTTTTACAGGCAGAGAAAACTGTATAGTCACCCTAGATGCTGCTTCTTTATACACTAATATTCCGCAAGAGACTGGCATTGATTACCTTAAGAGAGTTTTTCTGTAAGTTCACCAAATATGACAACAGTTTTACCAGCATGGTATGTTCACTTACTAAACTAATTTTAGACAACAATTTTTTTGTATTCAATAGCATTTATTACAAACAGAAAAGGGGCATAGCTGTGGGAGCCAGGATGGCACCATCATACACCATCATTGTCATGAGTTGGTTGGGAACATGAGTTTATATGTTCACACTCTTTGTTTAATAAGGTTTTGTTCTACAGAACATACATAAATTACCTGTTTTTTTTATAATGGGGAAACTCAGATGAGCTGGACAGTTTCATTCTCTATTTGAATAGTACTACTGACTTTCTCTCTTCATTATAGAGAGTGCAGGTGTTTCAGTGAATTTCTTAGACCTGGAAATTCAAATGGATGTTGAGAATTCTATATTTCATAGTAACAGCTTTCAAAAAGTTACTTTTACCTGTCTTTGCATAGTCAATATCTGAGATTTATGAAGAACAATGTAGTCAGAGGTCAGTTCATCAGATCAAGTTGCTTGGTTAGTGACAATGAGGCATTTGACGTACAGGTTCTTCATCTTAAACAACTTTTCATAGAGAGGGGTTACCATGATTTACTTCTCACCAGGCTCACTGATGAAGTTGAGTTTCAGGTCCATGAAGTTTTCCCTCATATTGTTGTCATGCTTACCAGACAATCTTAAAAAAGCAGGTATGGGTTATTCTCCAAATTTAGGCAGAACAAGAACGTTTCCTTTACCTATATCTTTAGATAATTATACTATCAGAAAACTTATTAGCAAGAATTAAACCTTTGTACTAGGCAACAATAACTTAAGTTCTGTTATTGGGTCTGAACCTAAGTTTAGCTATAAAAAACATTTTGATTTAAGAAAGCTCTTTGAGAACATTCCTATCAAAGTTGTTACTAGGAATAATTGGATGTTTCGGTGTAATGCTTGCATATTTTGCAGTTTTATCAACAAGGGGTTAACTGTTGTGTTGAGGCACAGCGGTACACATTTTTTAGCCAAAATTAGTTTCACTTGCAATTCTACCTTCATTTTTATCTAGCTACTTGTGAAAGCTCTCAAAGAGAATTTATGAACATGTGTTAGCCATCAAAAAGAAGGATGCCACGAATGCTTTAGGTAAACACTCACTGACTTGTTTTAATTTTAAGAAATTTCTTTTTTGTTTTGTTGTTGTTGTTGATTATGTTACATCAAATCCTTTTAGTGGAGATACTAATTGCCTCTTAGAGGTGAGGGAATTAAACTTGCACAAACTTTTACAAGTTGACAAATTACCAGGTTTAATTGAGAACATCAATAATAAGTGTTACTTAAATACAAGTAATAGCTTTTAGATTTATAAATAGTTTGCCATTTGCTGTTTTTATATATATGTGGATTAATTATTTACTGTTATCAACATACACAGTTCTTAAAATATTTTATTTGGTTGATATCACTTTAACAACTATTTCTATTTAAATCATTTCATGTGACTAGTGATATATTTAAGGACATCCTCCATTTTGTTTTTAGATCTGACGCAGTTCATAATTAAATTTTGAACGAAAGCACTTAGCTTAAACTTTGGTCTTGAGTTCTTTGTTCTTTGATAGCTTTTTCTTTCGGTGCTGCTTCAGCTGACTGTAGTTTCTTCAAGCTCATATTATTTAGTTTTATTTACTTATGTTTAGTGAATGTATGTTTTACCTGCATATTTTATATTAATTTCTAAATGTTAATTCTTTCACTGCAGCTATGCCTACAAATAAGTCACTCCCGATCAGTGCACTACCCCGGTAAACAAATCTAAATAGCACTACAACAAAGGCCAGTCTGTATTACTTACATTTTTGATTTACTAAGTTAACTTACTTGACTAGGTTGATATTTACATTAAAAAGACATAACTGCATCATGCAAAAGTGACATCCAGCCAGGTGTTATTGTGATGTAGGAATATTCTTCTTGGAGAAGGGGGCACATACCAGCCCTGTTTACTGTTGTACTGACATTCGTTACCTCCAGAAACAAGAGCAAATCCAGAAATAATCTATGATACTTTTGTAAATGTTAGCACTGCTAACAAACTGACACAATAAGAAATCATGAACTGACATGCATTTTCTGAATTAAAAGAATTTCCCCCAAATCGCCAAATTTAAGAGGGACAGAGTAAAAATCTGGAAAAGATGGGAAATGTTGTACTGTACTGGCTCACTGGATACGCAGTAGCAAGTGCTGCCCAAACCCTGCCCACCACTCTGCAACAGGTTGGCTTCACACTTTATTCCTGAATAGACAATGTCATGTGTTTTTCGGCCGCATGAATATTCATCCAGGTTTGTCAGCATGCGGCAAGCAGATACTACGGACTTGTTAATTCACTGATTCACATTTCTCTATATCTAACTGCAGTAGCCAAAGTGGCTTGCTATTTATGGATAAGTCTTTTTGCATTTTTGTTCTGAATGACATGTTTCATTACTGTTTTCCCTTTGCTTTTGCAGAGGGCACATCCCCCTGCATACACACCTCTCCTCTCTGGGACATATATGTTTAGACATTTATGTTGCCTGACAACACACCAATGGAAAATCACTGAAAGCGAGGTTAATGTAAAATGAAATACATATGTGTGTGTGTGTGTGTGTGTATATATATATATATATATATATATATATATATATATATATATATATATAAAATATAACCCTACAGGCCTGCATCACTTAATTGATGAAACTCTGCTGAAACTCTGGAGCCTCACTGCGGCAGGAACATTCACAACTCACATATGCTAATCAACAATCAATGTATGTATGATGTCACTGGCAAATCTGCATGGCATGCCAATCATTCGTCATTTGTATACTACATCACAGGCATTAGCCTTGTCAATGGCTCTGGTCATGCCCATTCCTGCATTAAATGGCAGATGAGCCAGTACAGTACAACAAAGCCTTTAGCTTTGTTTTACAGTCTTAACCTACTGGATGCACAGCAGCAAGTGCCGCCCAAAACCTGCTCACCACACAGAACCAGGTGACGTTTTACTAATGCATTAATAAACATTTTTATGTTTTACTCATCCGCATGAATATTCATCTGGGATAGTCAGCAGAAGTTCTCCCACTTCTTGGGATTTTTCCCAAGATCTTGGGGATTTTGGGGATCGACTTGGGTTTTGGGGATTTTGCCAAGCAATTTTGTGATTTTTACTTGCTGATGCTGACAGTAATTAAAATTCTTATGCAATGTTAAGGTCTAAAGACTGTAGACTACAGTCATAAATATGTAATGATAAAACCTACTAAATTACATTCACGGCCCAATAAATGTATTAAAGATGTGTGTGGTTATCCCACCTCCTTACTCTGATTGGGGAATGTATCCCCTCCAGCCTATATGATTTCTTCTTCAGACTGGCACCCACCCCTTTTTCTTACACTGTACAAAGATGAGGGCACCTCTAATTGTACAGCCTAGAGCTACAAAACATCTTACTTGCTAACTTACTTTATTCATAAATGAAAACAGGGGCTTCAGCTGCAAATCTGACTTTTCCATAATGCGAAATGACCACAGAGCAGAAAAATAACTTGAGGCATTTCAAACAGTACATAACAAACTTTCTGTATCCTACATATTTTGGATCATATCACACAATGGATTTCTCAAGGTAAGAAATGACTGCCTGTGTATACCTGTGTATACCCGCAATATGAATTTATGAAGGCTGCTTATTGTGTGAAATATTATTTATGGTAAAGCACGTTCTGCCGAGTCCCACAGTTAGAGTTTTTGGAGTATCACTGGTTCTGTGTGGACAACAGTACATTATCATCTAGACTTATAGCATAGACTAAGTACATAATTAAAAGAAATGACTCGTATGCAGGGTTGGAGGAGAGAGAATGTTTTAATAAGAGTTAGAACAGGTATTTTAATGTCTGTGGTGCTTGTTAAAGAACCCATGCGTCCAAAACATTAAAAAGTGTAATAATCTTTTTGCAGAAGATACAGTAAACAATTTAATGCTAGCTAAAGCAAAAGTTACACCCTGGTGGCAGGGAGACATGAACTGCGTGCACTACCTATCCTTAGTGCAGAACCCACTGCATTACTCAAAATGTGTTTATATACTTGTTTTAAATTTCCTAAAACCTGACTACTTTATTTCTGATGTCTGCCATTATCTGCACACCGGTGTCATGCTTTTGGGTTGTTTTAAAACACCGGTTTAATGTGATTTTTGGCATAACCATGAATACAGCAACTTCTCCTCATCTGCATAACATAATCACAAATTGTATGTAGGGCTGGCAAATTTTCAGATGACAAAGGTGGGGTGTTTCTTACTGAAACATGAGATTTGATTCTGAACAGTACTTTCAACCACGTAAATTAAACTCCCAGCTGTGTGAAATGTAGTTTCTATCTCTTTAGATTAAAACAGACTGATTCAGAAACGCTGATGTAGTTTCCTACAGTATATGGAAAGATGCAGCAATGATTGTTTTCTGTTGTTTCTACATGTTTATGTTCTTGGTGCATACAGTTGGCATAGTTAATAAAACATTGCAGAATTTAACATGTACCTTATTTTGGTGATGTGAAAATTTGTGGTTAGAGTAGAATGTGAATTTTCTTTATAGGATCATAGGAGGTTACTAGGCTATTGGTCCTGAAGCCCTTATAAGCCTAGCCAAGAGTTTAGCCCATGTTTAGACAAGTCAGCACCCAGAGCCCCTGCCCAGCAGGGACACAAGTGGAATCCCATGGGTGTATTTTCTATTTCCCATCCAGTTATCCAGGTTGCGCTTAAAAAGGGATAATGAGGTACTGTGCTTGACGTGGAGAGGGAGTCTATTCCATAGATGGGGGAGTCTCTGGGACACAAATTTGCCCTGCCAACAAGTCCTATTTATATCACAGACCATGTTGAGGTTGTGTGTATGGATTGCTCCAGTGGAGCTTGACTTGCGGCTATGCAGCAGTCCCATCAAGGCAGGCTCTGAGATTGCTTTGTATGCCAGACAGAGGTCACCTCTGAGGAGTCTGTATGAAACTGAGTAGAGGGACAGAGCTTTTAGCCTATCTGTGTAGGGTAGGTGTTTGAGGCCCTTGATTCTTCTGGTGAGGAATCTCTGTGGTCTCTCCAGCTGCTGCATGTGCTTTGCAAAGTACATGCTGAAAGGGGTGTTGTACTCAATAATCGGCCTTATAAGGGAAGAAAACAGGGATGTTATTACCTCCTTGTCCCTGGATGAGATACCCTTACTTATGAGGTGGGCCATGTAGAAAGCTTTCTGTACAACAGAAGCAACATAGTGGTCAAAGGTCAGGTTGCTATCAACCTGGGTGCTCAAATCCCTCACTACTGATTGTGTACTTAGGACGCTGTTATTAATGTGATAATATGTGGGGATGTCACTCTCCCCAGAGGGGATGTTGATGCATTTTTTGGCATTCAGCCTGAGGCCATGTTTCTGGCACCAGTCATTTGTTTGGGTTAGACCCTCTTGGAGGACGTCCATATCACTTGGGGAATTGATGACTGCACCCATATTTTAACAACTATTTTACTTGATTTGAAAAGGAGTTAGTGGTGCTTGAACCAGTAAGATATAACAAAGGACAGGAACCTTGCTTATGTACGGCATAAATACACATTATATAACAACGTTAAAGTTGTCATTAAAGGAAGATGAACAGAAAAGAGACAAAGTAGGATGAGTGACTTTTAGGTGAATCTTTGTGGACTCTTAGTCACACATCAGGGATCTGGGGACCCAGGTTGACAGTAGCCTTTCGTTTGACACTCATGTTGCTAAAGTAGTTAGGAAAACCTTCTATATCGCCCACCTGATCATGAAGGGATTCACATCTAGATCAAGGGAGGTCATCGTCCCCCTGTACTCATCACTCATTAGACCTATGATTGAGTACAATGCCCCATTCGGAATGTATCTGACCAGACACCTGCTGCAGCTTGAAAGGCCCCAAAAGTTCCTCACCAAAAGGATAAAGGGTCTCAAAAATATGTCTTATGCTGCCTGACTGAAAGAACTCCAGCTCTATTCAGTCTCATACCGCTTGCTCAGAGGTGACCTGTGCCTGACATATAAGGCCATGTCAAACCCAGATTTGATGAATATGCTTCACCTCAAAAAAATCTAGATCCCTCAGAACCACAAGGGCGGAGACTTAAACCTTGACACGGTTATAAATAGAATGTGCTGGAGGGACAGATTCATCACCCAGAGACTCCCTATGCTGTGGAACAAAATCCCGGTACATGTGAGGCAGAGCACCTCTCTGGCCTTGTTCAAGAGGAATCTTGACCAATGGATGGGAGATTGCAGATATACCCCAGGGATTACTTCAGTGTCACTGCTTGACAGAGGCACAGCAAAATGATAGGCATAGTTTTTATTCAAACTAAAGGGGTGGCGAAAGCCACATAACTATGGGCTAGGCTTATAAATGCCCTTGGGCAAATAGCCTAGTATGAACATATGAACCTATGTGGTGCAGGAAAGGGATAACAGTTTGCTGTAGAAGCTGAGTTTTTGTGGGGCTAAAAGTATTTTTATAACATGGACGTTACTTTGTTTGGTGCAAAGTGTGCGCCTGTGAGGAAGTCCACATTGGTTCAGTAACTCTTGCTCAACCAGTATTCCGACTCTTCGGCACAGCAGTCTTGGAGTTAGTATGTCTAGGCATACCTCTCATCTGTCCAGATTTTCACAGAATGGCCATATTTTTTGCGTCATATTTTTTGTCTGTTTCTCAAAATTGTGGTTTTCTAACAAATCATTGAGGATCAAAGTTAGAAAATGACAAACATTTGAGTTTCAGACTTCATATCCATCAGAAAATTCATAAATCCTCTTATTCTATCTGTAGATCATTGAGTGTGTATATTAAACCTAGTCAGTCACTGTAGCTAGCATGTGAATATACTGTATTCATCATAAAACCATGTCAAAAAACCTACGTTATGCTGGTTTACTCCACCAGCATTTCTTATACTTATATATGATATCAATCATCATAGACTTGTAGAGTAAACAGTTTTAATTCTGATTTTGTCATCATGGCAACTTCTGAAGAGGAATCTTGCACACCGCCAGGTAAGAAAGCAAAGGTTTGATATAGACAACCATTCAAGGACGAATGGATAAAAAGTGGTGAATTTAAACTTTAGTTTAAACCAGAGCCAGGAGATAAATATGCGACAAGATATACATTTTTTTCTACAACACTGACTGGCATTAATAGGTCTGCACTACTGAAACTTGCAAAATCTACCAAAAATGTTAAAAACAATGAAGCAAAACAGAGCACAATTAGTTTTACAAGTTTTTTCATAAACCGACCATTCTTACCATTGACTGTATGGTTGCTGAAGCTGAAATATCTGTAACTGCATTTGTGGCAGAACATAATGTTCCTTTTTGTCACATAGATCATCTGGTTGTGTGTGTAAAGACTGCATTTCCTGACAGTCAAATTGCTCAAAAAATTCACTTTGAATCACACAAAGGTTTCCTATGCTTGGCATACACACAGCATCGTAGTATATTAGACATGTGCAAGTCTCAGAAATTTTCTGTCCTCATCAACGAGAGCACTGACAGTTCAGTTATGCAAATTTTTGCAGTTGTGTGATTTTCCGATGTAAGACTTTGCACAGTTGTCGATGCACTTTTTGATCTAATCGAGGTTGACAATGGTACGGCTGCTGGCTTGTACAAGTCATTCAAGCATCAAATGATTTCCAATGACATTCCACTTATCAGCATTATTGGTTTTGGTTGTCACAACTGTGCCACAATGATGGGGCAGAACAATGGTTTCCAGGTTCTGCTGAAGGCGGACGTGCCCCATGTGTTTGTTATGATTTGCATTTGTCATTCGATGGCACTCTGTGCAAATCAAGCCAGACAAAGCCTGCCATTGTGGCTGGAAGCATTTGTGAAGGACGTTTGCTTTTACTTTACACGTAGCAGCAAGCGTAATCACACATTTGATTTGATCCAGGATGTCGTCGGTGTGAGGAAGCAGCGAATGTTAAAGCTATGTCAAACTTGATGGCTCTTACATGGCAAAGTTATTGAATGGATTACTGAACAGTGGGAAGCCCTTGAACTTTACTTTCAGTGTGAAGCACAGACTGACAAAGTTGATTATGCAGGTTGCATATACCAGACAATATGAAATGCTGGGACAAAACACATGCTGTTATTCCTTGGCTATGTGTTTAACAGAGTGAATGCCATGAACGTTGTATTTCAGTCACAACAGTTCAAATTACACAAATTTATAACTATCTGTGATGAGTATATCAGTTTGTTGGCAATGTTTATTGGCAATGCAGTTGTGGCTTCACGTGCATTGTTGGATATTGATTCACTGGATACATCTCTGTACAAGGCAATTGATGATGTCAAACTTGGTGGCAGATGTGAGTACCTGTTGGTGAAACAACCTTTGGGTGACAAGGAGAAAATGTTCCGAAAGGATGCTTTGTCTTTTCTGACTGAGCTGTGGTCTCAGATTCATAAATGTTTCCCATTCTCAGGAATTTCAGTATTGACTCAACTGAAACTGCTGGATCCAACTGAATCACCTGGAATTCAAGTTGCTACTGACAAGAATTATGTCAGGCCATCTATTATACCTATGGCAGCTCATTTTCCTAATCTCTTACCAGAACACATGCTGGATACCCTTCAGGATCAGTGGCGAATTTGCCAAAGATTCACTCAATCTGGCTAAGTATGATCCACCTAACTTCTGGAAGGAAGTTGGCGATATAATGGATAGGAACAAGTGAAAATTTAGAATAATTTCCGACTTTATATACATGCTGTTAGCTTTGCCACATTCCTCGGCTTGCGTTGAGGGAATTTTTTCACAAGTTAATCTGAAAAAACAAAGAAGTTCAATCCACTAAAGTGTTGCACAGTTGCTGACAGAATTTTGGCAAAGCAGGCAATTACGCAGCAGAGAGAATAATGTCATTCCTGGACACCCCCAAGCCACTTGTCAACGATGTCATGGAAGGAAGATGCCATTCACGATTCATTGAACGTCAGAAACAGCAGCAGCAATCATCATGAGGCTAAATCCTTCACAGAGGGATGCATGGAAAATGGTGTATGAATTTATACTAACATAAATACATAACATTTAAACCTCCTTCTTGGGTGCTCTGCTTAGATGGGCTTTGTATATAGTTAGTGCATGTAGAGAAATTTCTGTTTGTACATATCATTTTGTCTTGTTGCTGGATATGATTTGTTATGATATGATTAAAAATCAATAAAAAGAATTAAAAAAAAAAAAAAGAAACAGCAGCAGCAATCATAAACATTTAATGTTGTTCTCGGATCCAGCAGTGGCAGGGAATAAGATTAATACATACTCTCAAGGGGTTTGATAGTGACATTATTGTAATTTGAGAACATTGATGTGATCGTGTTTTCTTAGTTTCATACTAAACATTTATCTGAATAATAAATATTTGTTTTGTGTAAACACATTTCATGTATCGTCACAATTTTTTCAGAATTTTTCAGTTACTGTGGAGATTTTTAGTACAATCCTGGGATTTTTGTCTCAAGATCTTGGGATTTCCGAAAATGGAGAGTGGGAGCACAGAATTTCTAAAAGGACACAGGGCCAAGAAAGTATTTTACAAGTCTTTCGAAAAGAAATGCAAAACCTCTGTGTCTATGCCTGTTTTGCTCTGTCCAGTTGTCTGCAAAACATAAACATAGCTCTCTGTTGCTCATTTCTAGAGCGGCAGTGTTTTCTTTGTAATGTTTCTGTATGGTTCCAGTTATATGCGAAACAGTATTATTTATACTGAAGAAAAAGTATGTAATTGTACATCAGAAAGCAAAAAAAAAAAAAAAAAAAAAGAAAAGAAATGCAACTGGTAGGCTGAGGCATATATATTTTACTTAAAAATACTCATTCTTTTTGGGATGTGTGCACTTTTGGTGAAAATAGGACATATTTTTTTTATTTAGCACTTGTTGACTGGGATAGAACACTGATTACAAGTGATCGATTTCAGAGGTGGTGGTGGTGGGGGGGTGATTTGTAAAACATTAGCTGTTTTCTACGATATTGTAAGTTGTAACATAAAATATGCACAGAGTATATGAAACTTTTACGAACTTTATTTTTCTTTTAGACTTGTTACGAGACTATGGATGATCATAAAACAGACGAAAATGTATTTAGGACATGATGTGGCAAGTAACTCACAACATAAAGACCAGTAAATAGAATACAAAATAATGTATTATAAACAATTTTAGGCCATAACTTTATTAGTGAAAGCGATAAGATGCGTGAGGAAAATATCCCCACACTTCAAATACTATTACCAGTTCCGCAAAGTACCTTTGACTTTCATTAACATGTAACACTTATCACATCTCGCGGGATAGAGTACATAGGGCCCTCAACTAAAATCTCGCGATAACTTCCGGTCTCAGTTGGAGGTGTTTCTGTATGTCTTAATGAAGGATTTCTCTTATTTTCTGGGTTCCAGCCCCACGTAGCTTTATATAAAATACCCTTTTCGTCTACAGCACAAGACAAGGGGAGGTATGGCGTCTGCTTTGGAACAATTTGTGAACAGCGTCCGTCAGCTGTCCTCTCAGGGTAAGAGCAGTGCCATTACCGGGGAGGGCAGTGTGCAATGAAATGTGTTTTCTTGAAGTGCTGTTTCAGAATGTAAACATTGGAGGCCTTGGGATTACAGTGACTAGTTATTGTCTTATACCCCAAAAAGCATAGGAGATTGCAGTAGCAGCTTGTTTGAGTAAAAAGTTAGTGTTTACTAAAAGAACTTTAACTCCCAATGCCCTGTATTTTATTTGATTGCGCTAATTTACTTGGAGAGCCCGCGGACAATAAGTTCCGGTAACTCTCTGTTAAGCAATTGGTCAAGCCATGCGCTGCTGTGATTCTGATTGGTCTGTTCACTCGTCTGTCGTAATAGGGTGTTATAGGAGCTCAAGGCCGAATACTGCTTCATTGCAGAGTGTCTTTTGCTAAGCAGCAGTTAACTTGTTTTGCGTATTAACTGCAGTGTTTTCTCTATATGTACAACGTAACCCTGCATCACTGCGGGTACTTTCAGCGGTGTATTTGATGTAAGCATGATGCAAATGCATTATTGTTTGAGCACTTGAATCTGTAACTTTTGCATTCTGGTTAGGGCTGTACTAAGTAGAGCACTGTCCAAGGTTAATTGTTGCCCTCCATCCCGTTGTTAAAGTCAGTATTACTCCCTCTTCAGTTAAGTATTGCTGTCCACCATTCCACTGTGTTGAAACTGAACACGTTTTCTCTCTCTTTTTTTTTTTAATTCTCAGTCTGGTGCCTCTGAGGAACCTATAATCACTGTTCTTTTTCCACCCCAGCCATAAATAAGGAAGACAACCCCAGTCTGCTATCTTGCTTTTTCGGTCATAAGGATTACTTCATCCCCCCCCCCCCCCCCATCGACCTGTTCACTGTGGTCTGCACTGTTTTGGTTGCTACCGCAGAAGAAATGTGTTCATTCAGTGGGTAAGGTTGGTGCTATAATCTTCATCAAGTAATCTTCGGTTTGATTTCCCCCAGACTATACTTTTGAAGTGTGTGGAATTTAGAAAATCACTAACAGACAGCATTTCTGACAAGTGCTTTTGGGTTGTTTATGACAAGAGAGCACATTGTGGTTGGTTTACCCTGTTTATAAAAGAAGGCATTCTTACCTAAAGCTACAAAAGCTGTTACTTCCTGAGCAGCTTTGTCCCATCACACACTTTTTTATACTACTCATCACATCCCGTGCTTAAGTCATCATTCCCAATCTTTAAAGGACCTCTGCAGAAAAATCTCAAAAAGACACATTTTATTTTTTCTTGACTTTTTCACTTTTTTTTCTGATGTATATAGATTTACAGTCACTACTAACTTTATTCTGTTTGTAAATCTATATGCACAAGAAAAAAAGCAGTCACTACTAATTTTATTTTGTTTGTAACTCTCTATGGTTTCTGTGATGAGAGCTTTTCTTGTAAACCTAAATCTTCCCCGTAATGTGTAATGAGCCTGTCTATGACATTATAATGCCCACGGCTGGACTGTCACACCACAGTTTCATTCACGTAGTTCAATTCTATCTTTGAGAGGCCTCAGTAAAAGTACTATTTATTGTTCTACGTGCCTCTTACAAATGTGTTTCCTATTGATGTGTTACATATTCTGTGGGGCGGGGCTTCCCAAAATAACTAATTGCTGAGATAAGACATTTTTGCAGAGTGAGCTTTTAGTGAGTTTTATTTTCCTTCCCAAGTTACTCCTCCCATATTCCCAACATCAGCAAGTAGGGTTTCCCATTTCCATCCCTGCCAAGATCAGCTAATTAGTCTATCAGGTCAGTCTGCCTGGTGTGCCAGAAAAAGTGTTCCCTCATCTTTCTCCTTATTCCTGTCATTTGAATAGTACTTTCACAATAAGCAATATTACAAAATGTTTTTATCAATCCTTACTGCAGTGGTGGTGCTGCGGTAGCGTTGTCGCCTCACAATAAGACGTTGTCCTGTTCGATTCTCAGCTAAAGCGTCTTCTGTGTGGAGACATGCGTGAATGGGCATACCTTCGTTGAAGGTTGCACGTCAGGGCTGGCAACTCGGTACGTAAAAGTCTGCTGCCAATCATTAGCAGACTGGAGTTCTGCTGTGGCGACCCCTAACCGGGAAAAGCCGAAAGATACAACAACTCTGGAAGGATCTTAAGTATTCCTGAAACCAAGCCTTGTAACATATGCAGATTATAATTCACATTGGCAACAAATAGATATAGATGTGACTGAAAGGCAATACTTACGTCATCAACCCAAGAATGGTCTTTTTCACACACAGCTTTCTGTAACAATGCAGTCCTCAGATGTGTTACCTTTCAGACGGGTCAGTGATGTCACTTTCTACTATTACTTTAGTATTGATATATTCATAGATGTTTACATTATGTATTTTTCCAGATGTTCATTTTTTTTTTTTTTCTAATCATGATGGGATGCCTCCTGTCACCCTCATTTTAATGTGCATGCTTTCTTTCTCTGGTAATGTCAGCAGTCCTGTCTAATGTACATTGCTTCAAACTTTTCTATTCATTTATCCAGACCTTCTGACAATTCCTTGAGAAGCAAAAACGAGTGACTGTCTCAGCCAACATGTTTTACACCAGTCATTTTAAAGGAATTTGTAATCGACCAAGTAATACTTTTGGTGTAGCCTCTTGTAATTAATTTAACTATTTCTTGATTCCTCCCAGAAGTATTGTATGTATTCCACAATGCTTATCATATTCTTCTTCTTTTGATTACTTGTTTGCCAGACACCATAGTCACTCTTTAGCAAAATTATCACTGTTCCAAACAGTATCAGTGAACCATGAAGCAGTGATCACCTGTTTCCAAAAAAAAAAAAAAGTGAATCAAGGCTTGTCTTACTCCCAGGTTGTCACAACACACAGTTGTGGCAGTAAACACAAACACACACCTGACAGCAACAGACAAACACCTGGTACAAGACACACTATAATGCAACACCCCAAAGTGTGCCATATTTCACTTCTTTACAGCCACATCTGTGATGCTGATGTGTGTCCCTGTACAGACAGATCAGGCAATAGTACTGTACAGCAACTTTTACTTTTGTAAAGAAATCCACGAACAAGAGTACATACACTATTTCAGTGCATGTAGTAAAGCCAAAGTAGTTTCCATGTATGGATATAAATAACAGCATCTTCAAATACAGTCCACCCCAATGCTGCCATACTAGACAACTAAATGGACCTGTCTTATGATACTGGAGGTAGTACGCATGTCATCTTGTGGTGGCATGACTGACCCATGAATATGTGACCAGAAGAGATGGCAATGCACAAATTTAGCCTATTCAATGACTTGACGCATGTCCACATCTATCAGATAGATAAATAGGACCTAAATAGCATAAGTGCCTTAAAATGCGGTCCCAGACGGAGACTAATGTGTTACTGCAGCCCCTCCCCCAAGAGCAAGGATGGCACATATTGAGTATAGATTGGGAATGAATTATCACTTTGACATAGGCAAATTTACATTTATGCAAAAGTAATCAAACTGTATTAACACATTAACAAACATACTTCACATACTGTATATTGCTATATATCATATAACCTAAACAACATTACATAAGTTATTCATTTCCTGCCCCCCCCCTTTTTTTAAACAAGAAATATCTTTATTAAACCATCACTTACGACATAAGCAATCATATATTTATACAAATTAAAACAAACCACACTGAGTCAATCCTAGTTGCAAGCATTTTATATCACAAACCATACTGACTCACTTCCATTTGCACACATTATACTTCACTTATAATCTACCCAGTTATTTTCAGTTAAACTTTGCATAGCTAAGTCCTGCCTTCTTTTGTACGGCGGTAGCATTGTTACCTCCCAGCAAGAGGTTCTCCCATTCGATTCTCGGCGTGGCTTGGGAGTGCCTTCTGTGTGGAGTCTGCATGTCCTCCCCGCGGTTGGATAGCGTTCGAAAGACATGCATGCGTAAATGGGGGTACCTTCGCTGAAGGTTGGGCATTGAGCTGCCACCTCGGCATTTCGTAAAAAATCTACTGCCAATCATTAGCGGACCGGAATTCCGCTGTGGCGACCCCTTAACGGGAAAAAGCCGAAAGACAAACAGCAACAACATTACTCCCCTGTATGTATTGTTCCCACAGTTCCCATTTTTTCATGTGTAGTTTACTCTTATCCTTTTCTAAAGATCTCAATTCCAGTTTTATCTCCCTCATCACACCAGTATGCCCACCCAGTATCTCTGGCAGTGCGTCCTGCATGGAATCCTTAAAGTCCACCAACTCACCACACTCCCAGAAAATATGTTCCAAAGTATCTTTCTTCCCCATCAGACCTCCAACATTTGTTGACTAGCTGAGGAAAAATTCTCTGGCATCTACCTGGGGATAAAAATATCTGTATAAACATTTCCAAGCAAAACTCCTAAATCTTCTAGATTTTGTTGCATATTTGGGAGACATACATATATTCTCCCATTGTTTCTTTCAGAATTGTTTATCCCGCCTATCTTCCAAATCCTTTTTAACCTCTACTGATTGATTCTTTTAGTTATGCAATATTTTATATGCTCTACTAATTTTCCCTTTTTTAATGGCAGCTTCTGTTCTAGATTCTACTAAAAACTCTAGCAGTACTGGTCTATCATGTAGGACCCCCCCCCCATTTCTTTCTTTTTGCCTATACTCTGATATCTGTCCTTGATAGGGAAGGCAGTCTGTAACCTGCAGTCCAAATAAATTCTTGGTCTCTTCCTATTCTATTACCTTTCCCCCGTAGTTATTTGCTCCCAATACATTGGTTTCCTTGCCAGTTTTCTTCAGTAGATCACAGCTTACTTTTGCCTGTTCTCTGTATCCCTAATTGCAGTGTCACTCCTATTGGTAGAATCTCCTTTCTGCATTCTCATGTTGGCTTAGTTCTTCTATTTTATGAATATAACATTTTGTATGGCTACTGCTGCTCTCCTTAAGGATCTGCACCCAAAATATGTTTCATCATCATCCCTTTCCACTTTGAATTATAGCTTTCTGCTTGTGTTATGTATATGAGCCTAAACTGTGTAGCTCTGAAATATCCTTCAAATATAGTAATCTTAAACCACCTTGTTCTGTTGGAAGGATCAACTTATCCCACTTGACCCTTGTCTTCTTCCCTTCACAGATAAATTATTTCAACTCTTTATTAAAGATTGTCCACAGCTTTCCTCTGCTTGACAAAAATAGTCTTGACTTATATGTAAAACTAAAGGGATTAAAAACATTTTCACTGTTTGTGTATTAATATCCATATCTTTGTATCTTAAATTCAATATCCATAAACAAGAGCTTCCAATTTCTAAGTTTTTGTGTAGTCTCTTTCCACATATCATTAGCTGTAGTAACAGATGCCTTTTTAATTCATACTCCTAAATGCTTCATGTTATTGTGTCCCCATAAATATGGGTATTGCTGAACCAGTTTGTGTGAGGTGTGTGTGTGTTTGTGTGTAATTTACAGCTGTAGCCTTTATTTTATCTTCAGTAATTTTATATCCCAAAAAGATTTGAAATCATCTCAAAATGTTCTGCAACACTGAGATGTCCTTTTCTGTATTTTTTGGGTACAAAATTGTCATCTGTAAATAAAGCTAAATTTTCTTAATTACCATACCAATTATATCCTTGCATTTCCGAGTCCTTTATTTTCCTTGTCAGTGGCCCTAAATATAAAACAAATAATAAAGGGAAAGAGGGCACTCCTGCTTGGTGGTTCTGTTCAAGCACAAGTATTAGAGAGGAGCAATCCCACTTAATTCTTGATTCTGGTCCTTTATATGTCCTGCTAAATCTTATTGTTCAGGGAATGTGAATGCTTCTATTGTCTTACTCATAAAATCCCAGCTTACTCTGTTGAGTGTTTTCCCTGCATCAAGACCTACCACCACCAATGGTGTTTTTTGCGTTCTGCTTCCCTCTGGATAATCTTTGTTATTTTAATGTTGTCAAATGGTTTACCTCCCCTGCACAAAACCACATTGCTCCATGTTTATCAATTTTGGCAACACCTTTGCCATTTTGGCAACACCTTTGCCATTCTTTTAGCTAGTATACACATAACACTTTATAATCATGGTTTAAAATTCAGATGGGTTCATATGAAGCTGGGTCTGGTGGGTCTTTACCATCCTTGGCTAATCCAGCTAGCACAGCTTTCTTTCAAGATGTTGGTGCTCCCCTTCTTTTTGAAATACTATTAATCAGAGTCGTCCAGATCTTTATCACTTTCTTCCCTCCTAACCTGTAGACTTCACAGGAATGCCATCTGTTCTTGGAGACATAAAGATTAATCGTACGTCACCGTTTAATCTTCTGTCTTTTTGTTTTAACTGTTAATTGTTGGACCTCATTTACCTGACCTGTAACCTTGACATATTTAAGTCTTCCTTAAATATTTCCATTTGTTGTTTTTCTTGAATTCCAGATTTCTCTGCTTTATACAAATTTGGATTGAACTAAAAGTTTTTTGTGCTTTGGAGTTATCAAGAATGTCTCCTACAACATTGCTTTTTGCAGTCTGCATTTCTCGATATAATTCAGTATAATAGACAGGTTCAGTGCAAACTTCACCCCCCTCTCCCCCCCTAAAGGAAAGATAACTATCCCAGCGGAGTGCAGCCTCCCAGACATCTCAAATGCGCAGGTGAAAGCTGCTCTCTCTAAAGCTAAAAACACAGCATCAATGGGACCGGATGGTGTCCCCGGCTGTGTGCTACACGAGCTAAATGAGGAATTAAACCCGCACATAAGGCAGCTGTTTAATCTCAGCCTTACCACAGGATACGTGCCCAGGGAGTGGCGTACGGCAACTGTGGTCCCACTCCACAAAGGCGGTGCCTCTACGGACCCTGGTAATTACCGCCCCCATAAGCTTAACAAGTCTAGTCTGCAAAGCTATGGAGAGGATCATAATGGAGCTCATAAACAAAGATATAAGGGACTTGCAGACATTGGACCCGACCCAGTTTGGCTTCGTCAAGGGCAGATCATGCCTTTTGAACTTGGTCGACTTCTTCGAAACAGTCACCAAGGCCATTGATGAGGGAAAGGCAGTCCATACAGCCTACCTTGACCTTGCAAAGTCTTTCAACACAATACCCCACTCGGGTATTGTAGAAAAACTTACCAGCTTAAATGTAAACCCATATGTCACAAGATGGGTTGCAAACTGGCTTAAGGACGGAACCCACAGGGTTAGAGTTGCTGGCGCTATGTCAGACTCCAAGCCGGTCACAAGTGGTGTCCCACAGTGCTCTGTCCTTGGCCCCCTATTGTTCAGCATCTACTTCTCAGAAGTACAGGCCAACATGGGAGGACTTTGGCTGACAAAGTTTGCAGACGACTGCAAACTGGGTGCCATAGTGGAAAGTGCATCCGACACGGATATCCTTCAGAAGGGACTCACGAAAACTGATGGCTGGTGCCAGAGCCATGGCCTGGAGTTAAACGCCAAAAAATGTATAGTCATACCCTTCGGGAAAAACAAGGTAACCCCAAGCTACCATATAGGTGGCAATCCACTAAGCACAGAAGAGGTTATCAGGGACCTGGGGACCCAGGTTGACAGTGGCCTTTCCTTTGACACTCACGTTGCTAAAGTGGTTAGAAAGACCTTCTACATTGCCCACCTGATCATGAAGGGATTCACATCCAGATCTAGTGAGGTCATTGTTCCCCTGTACTCTTCATTTATCAGACCAATGATCGAGTACAATGCCCCATTCGGGATGTATCTCACCCGACATCTGCAGCAGTTGGAGAGACCCCAAAAGTTCCTCACCAAAAGGATAAAGGGACTCCAAAATCTGTCATATGCTGCCAGATTGAAGAAAGTCCAGCTCTATTCAGTCGCATACCGTCTGCTCAGAGGTGACATGTGCCTGACATACAAGGCCATGTCCAACCCGGAATTAATGGACATGCTCCACCTCAAAAAATCCAAATCCACCAAAACCACTAGAGCAAGCGACTTAAACCTTAGCACGGATATAAATAGAACTTGCTGGAGGGATAGATTTATCACTCAGAGACTCCCGATGCTGTGGAATAAAATCCCGGTCCATGTGAGGCAGAGCACCTCGCTGGCTCTGTTCAAGAGAAATCTTGACCTGTGGATGGGAGATCGTAGGTTTACCCTGGGAATCATCTCTGTGTCACTGCTGGACAGAGGCACAACAAACTAATGGGCACAGTATTTTTTCATATAAGCCACAAAACTTTAGGCTAAGCTTATATAAATGCCTTAGGGCAGATAGCCTAGTATAAACCTATGAACCTAATTCAGCAATCTTTCCTTTTTATTTACACCTGTAACATTCCAAGATAATATGAATATCATAGCAATTGTTGTAAAAAGCGATTGTTCTCACCTATTATACATAAAGTGTTTTTTTATGTATGTTTCCAACTTTTGTGTTACATGCACATACTAATGTTTGGCAGGCTGTTTTATACCATTGTTCTCATTTCCATTTGAACTTGTCATATTTTCAAGACTTAGTTTTTATTAAAACAAAATACATCCCTATCTCCAGTTGGAACACACACACACAAAAGCATGTACATCTCCAAAAAATTGTTTGACTATCCATATAGGAATAATGTCCTCGAATCAACAGTTGTACCAACAGGCATTACCTAACCTAAAGTTAAGGTTATCCATGCTAAAGCCTGTGTTCCTGCTTGTTGTCTTTTCTTATCTCTGCTCCCCTCCCAGATGTGAAAAGCAGTTATACTTTCAGAAAACATTAACTTTTAGCCTAAGAAGTGCATTGGTTATCTTTAAATAAAACTAAATTGGTTTATTTTGTATTAAATGCGTTAAAGTGTTAAGGCTGCTAGAGAATCTGCTATCTCTCTTTCACTTCACATAACTTAATTTATTTTGCTGAACTGATTGCCATTGCAGCTTTAAATTTTGCATTTTTCTTAGCAAAGAATGTTTAGAACTCTTAATTGCTTGTAGTTGCAGATTGCTTATCTCCATGTAAAAGTAGTCAGCAATGGCTATTTCAGTCAGAAAATAATGTATAACTTCAGCTGCAGACTTCCTGGCTCTGGATGAACATTTGCTAATAGAAAAAATAGGAAGCTAACATATTTGCAAATGTAAGAAATGTAGTGGCTTTCATAATTTTGTCTTATTTTTTAAGCCTGCCTACTTAAAAAAAAAACTAGACATTTGCTTTTGTAAAAACAGGAGAAAATATTGTAATTTTACATGTATTATAATATAATTGGTGCACCAGGTGGCCACGGTGGTGCAGCGGTTAGCTTTGCAGCCTCACAGCAAGAGGTTCTCCAGTTCGATCCTCGGCTGGGGTGCCTTCTGTGCAGAGTCTGCATGTCCTCCCTGTGGTCGCTTGGGTTTCCTCCAGGTGCTCTGGTTTCCTCCCACATCCTAAAGACATGCTGTAGGTGGATTGGACACACTAAATTGGCGATAGGCATGAGTGCGTGTGTGTGTGTGTGCCTTCTGTGGAAGGTTGGGCGCCGGGCTGGCAACACGACACCATAAAACTCCACTGCCAATCATGAGCGGACATTGATCCGCTGTGGTGACCCCTAACCGGGAAAAGCCAAAAGAAGAAGAAGAAGATAATATAATTGGTGCACACCACACTCCACCCCAGCAGTCCAAGATCACAGCATATTAACATTAAATTTGGTTTTGTTCAGCCTTTCTTCTCTTGTTATACCATAAAGCCTTTATTTTTGCAACTAAAAAGGTTCTTGTTTACCTTATTATCTTTAGCACGTACAGCAGTCACTGAAAAGACTCCCCCACATTTAAAATACCTGACTAAACACTATACAAAGCTGCTTTACTATATATAATATGCAGTTTATGTCATGAAAGGTTTCATACAAATACTAATATGACCAAAATTGTTTTACCTGGTATTTTTTTTCCCCTTTTAATGTCCTTCTAAATATTAATGACATAAGTGGGGCATGTGCTTTATAGTCCTCGCCACAATTTTAACAGAGTCAAGTCTTTTTCCACTCTTTCTTGTAAAGCTATATTTTACAAATTTGAATCTTTATAGTCTCCCATTTATACACTAATTTCTGTCTTGCTGGTCTTCCTGTTCATTTCCATTTCCTAACACCTGACTCTGGTTCAAGTCCAAGGTTCTCTTGATTCTTCTAATCAACTCCTTTACTTTTTTCTGTTTCAGGCATTTTCCTGTGGAATATTGGAAAATGTCTCACTGGCCAAATCTCTATATGAGCTTTGTCAGAAGAATGAAAAGCAGAGTCCACTTCTGCTGGATCATTTTTTTTGTTGGATAAACCTTTTATTTCATATTTAGCCTGTTCTGTATCCAAGAAAGTCCTTTGATCATCAAGGAAAAAAAAATCTGAAGACAGCTGAATGTGGTAGTTTGAATCTCATACCTGCCTCTCAACATTCCTTGATTGCTGGGGTAAATTTGTTTCTCTTTTGCCTGTTGTACAGTGAATAATCATTTCCCACAAGCAGTCTGTCTCCACTTTTTAATACTTTTCCCTTATTTAATAGTTTTGTCAGGATCACCTCTTTCTGCTGGTATGTTTGCATCTTTACTGATATGGGTCTTTGCTGTGTTCTCATGATCAGGTTTGGAGGAGGCACTCAATCTGTTCTTTTAATTAATAAATCCTGCTGTGTTCTTCCAGTTTATGTGGTGCAGCAGAAAGTCTTGGAACTTCTCTGTAGTTTATCTTTTAACTCTGCCAGTGTTTTGAAACTACTCTTCTTGAGAAACCATGTCCACAGCCAGCCTTTTCTTCATTTCAAAGTCTGATTTTTTTTTATTTTTTTTTTTTTTTTTTAGTTTTATCAGTTCATCTGAATAGCTACTTAAAGCTGATGTTGTTTTTCCCTAGCATTTTGTTATTTGAATTGGTATCCTAATTCAGTGTTGTCTTTACTTTAATGCCTTCTGAGTGCATTTTGATCTATTTTTTTCTCTAAATTAATGGAAGCCTTCTGTTGTATCAAAGCTCAACCTTAACTGCTTTTTGGTGAACAGCTGCAGAATTCATATGCTTTTGCTGCCTGCACATTTCAAAATGTATGCCATAATGGGGTTGTCATTTAACAATTCCCTCACTACAAAGTGAACTTGGTAAATAGTCTTCTGCACGGTTCCCACCCTGTTACCATTTCAGCTTCTGACTCAAATCCCAGCTTCTCGTGAATGGCACAGAATGAGACTCCTGCTCAGTTGTCCTACCATTTGAAGCAACTAGGCGGTCCTGTTATTTTCCATTTTTTTCTGCTGTTCACTAAGTTCAATTACTAGCCTTCTCTCCACCTTCCTTGCCGTTTTGCAATACCATCATCTGTTTGGAATCCAAAATTCTAATTATGCTCGTCTGTTCTTGTCACTGAAGCATTCACTTTGGGAACAAGGGAAATGTTTTCACTGGCAGTATCTTTTGGACCCCATCTTACTTTTGTAGAATTCTGAAACTTGAGTCCTTGTCCTCTTCACCTTGAGAACAGATTTGTGTTGACCGAACTTTTATCTCCTCCAAAGTCGTATCTGCCTCCATGTACGTTTTTGACCACCCAACTAGAAAAAATATTGTAAGAACCACTGAGTATAGCAAATCGAGTCTCACGACAACCCTTAATGACCAGAACAGACATACTCCTCTTGTCAAGTATAAAACCAGTAATCCTTTTTAGCAAATGTTGGTGTCGCCAAATGCTAATCACCCTTCCTTTTGGCATAGTTTTATCACAACTCTTTGTACTAGTATGACTTAATTTTAACCAATATGAGTATATGCTTCTTCCTGGAAGCTAAATTAGGGGCATATATGTGATGCACCCTCTCAATTTTTCTCCTTCCACAGTCCTTCATGGTACTGGCCTGGCAACTTGGTTCTTCTTCATGTCGGATTTACCAGTCCCCCCTCTAAACTTAATGGTGGGGCTGATTGTGGAACTAGGCATCCAGGGCTCAGCATGTCTGAGCATCCATCTGGGGTGGTTCTTTTTTACTTTTGAGCTACCCTTCCCCCCCCCTCCACTTGTGGACCCATTTGCACGCCTGAGGGTAGGCGTGCATGTGAGATGTGTAGCGTATCACTTCATCTCCACAGCAACTCAGCCATGTCTCCATTTTATGTCCCTGTTTAGGCATGCCTACCAGTGTGCTGTCTTCAGCCTCCACCTGGGACCAGCACAGTAAATACCCATGGACCCACCCTGAGATGGTAACTCCAATCGCTCCCTGCCTCTCAGTCAGTCGCTCAAGCCGCTAATCTAACCCAGGTCACCTGAGTTGTACTTGGGGCTTTATCCCTCTAGACCACTGCAGCTAAAGTCCCACTTACCTTAAATGCTTCTTGGTGCATCTTGTGTATTTTTTTCTTGTTTGCAGGAATCCACCCCCCCTAGATTAAGATCACCTATGTGCAGCATCAGTCATCAAACTCACTGAAGTTCTTCTCATCAAGAGTATTTTCTCCTCTTTTCCTATTTGACTTTATTTTTCTTGGATTTTGCAGAGTATTGGCACGTAGGTAGGATTGAAATGCAGTGAAATCCCTGAGGGTATAATGACACTTAGTGTGTTTTGTACCCTAGCATTCTGTTGTAATTCATAGCATTTTAAACTGGCATGTTGTCATGCACAGGTAATAATTGCAGTGCTTTAGAGGACTTTTGGTGTCAGTCTGTTATACATAGAGTGTATAACACTCTATAAGTATGCATGGTGAAACTAATTTCCAAAACATATGAGTAAGTATGTTGTTATTTTAAGGGAAAATACATTTATTCAGGTGTTATTTTTCATTTGTAAGATATAGCTCAAATGCCATGGGTTGAAGCAACTGAGGTGCTGTTGTGTAGATTGTGAGCTGCACTGAGATAATTAAGAATGGCAGTGTTGGGTGAATTTGTAGCTGAATGCCATGTTACTACCTGAAAATTTTATAAAGAAGTTTCAAAGGGAGCTCTATGGCCTTTTATAGGTCACCAGAGTCTGCTCTGTTTCCCTTGAGAAGTTGTTTTTGACTTCTGCTGTGAATGAAGAATCAAGTAATGGTCTAGAATACAGCTCTTTATAGATGTAATTACATTAGGAGTACAAATTGTATATCTTTCTTCTGAAAAAGGAAGTTAGTATGACTGCGTTCTCCTTATGACTGCACTACATCAAAGATTTGGACTTTTATGCAGTCAAGTACATTACATAAGATAACGTTGCATACCTATCTTTGTACCTGGAATTGTCATGTAGGTACATTCTGTAGCTGAGGGTCATGACATAACTGATGTGAGAAGTGTGTTGCAGTATTTCAAAATGGTTTTGGATGTTAACCATCAGCAGTATTGGATAGACATTTATTTGTTAGTATGCATGATATTCAGTTTACAACAAGCCATTTCTCATTTTTCAGATTGAAACACTTATTGTATCATTAGTATGAACTTATGAAATAAGACCCTCTCCGTAATCATCTTTTTTTTTTGGGGGGGTATTTCTGTTATTTTATATAGTATATTGAAGTAAAAATGTGTACTTGTTCTGTTAGACTTGCACATACCTGATATTCTGCTGCACCTAATTGCTGTTTGGTTTTGCAATATGTATTGTAAAGCTGACCTTCTAGGAGACTTGTAATGACAATGTCTTCATTATTTTTTAAATTGTCATTACACTTGTCAGAAATATGGAAAAATCATTTTGATGGGGGTCCAGTCAACACTGTATATACACACACAGATTTTTAAAACCCACTGGAAGAGGTTTTGCACTGTTTTACTAACGTATAACTTAACGTTTTTTATCACTGTTGCTTAAAATTATAGTTATTCCCACACATCAGTAACAGGCTTTATTCTTCACCTTACCTGCTTATGCCTAGTAGTTTTAGCAGTGTACTGTTATCTTACAGTCATAATCAACAACATTACCAATGTATCACAACTGATCTGCCTCAGTCATAAACTGCCTTACGTCAGCTAACAAGCAATATAATGCATGGCCTGATATCCTAGACAATTCAGTGCTGGGAACATCATTCATCTCTCCATTCTCCCTGAAGCAAAGAAAAAGTCCTCATAGTTAATCTTGTTCCATATGTATGAATTTAATCTACGATACTCTTTAATTTTACTACCTTTAACAGCCACAAGGATCCATCTAGATTTCTTTTAGCTTGACAAATTTAAGTAAACCTCATTACACTTAAATGTGGTTAAGATGACTTGTAGCTCGGTCAGTTATTACTTGAAAGTTGGACTATTTCCCACTTATAACAGTGTTTAAAATAAATTTACCATTCCACTCTACAAGAACTTGAAATTCATTGTCGACCTCTGTAAAATAACTCTTAACCTGCCACAAATCATTGCTCAGTATACTGTATTATCTTAGATTAACAGATTCCCATTTTGAAAACAAACTAACCTTGTAGCATAGTCTAAGTAACAGGTATTTAGTCCTTTCTAATTTGTCATCTGCTGTAGCTGATGCAACCCTCCCCTCCACCAGCAAGCTCATATCATTTATCAACCGAGTAACTGGGGCAACCATTTATACTGTCAACGTTTAATAACCACCTTAAGCCATAAGCCCATATCTTTTATTTTGTCATGAGTGCAGTACAAGTAGACCATGGTATAACTGGATAGTGCTGAAAGGCACAGCATGGCAAACATTAAAAAGTTCAAAGTACCGGCAGTGTGAACCATGGCTTTAGATTATTGTCAGTGTTGAAGTGACACCCCACCCATGTGCAAAATGGGAAAAGGTGTTGCGGCTGGATGGATTTGAAATAAGAGTAGTTCAATGAGACTAACTTGGATATCTTTGTATGTTAGTCTAATCTCCTAGTAAGAAAATGCATTTTAATACAATCACTAGTTGCAGAGTAAAATAATCAAGTCAACCTTGCAACCAACCTACCAAGTGTTGTTCTTCAGTGTGACTTCACCAACCTGGCCAAGATATATGGATTGGAAGAGTAAACTCTCCAAATGGTGTAAACCACCAAATTAAGTAGATGTAAATACAAAGCATGTAAATTGTAGGTAACTCGTTAGTCATTGTGGAGGTCACTGTGCCAGGTTATATACAGAATTTGGTTTGCATTCTCTAGGAAAAAATACTGTTATATGTACACAGACCATTGTTCAAAAAAAAGTATATCTTGAATGAATAACAAAGGTCTCCATTTAGTGTATTTTGTCTGATGTTACATGCTAACTAAGGTCTCCATTTCTCTCTCTCTCTCTTAATTTCTCCAAGTCTTTTGGGTTTCTAGTACCATGATGAGAATGGACCCCATTCCTAAGTCAAAGTATAATTAAAGTTCATGAAATTAGTATTGTTTCAGTCTTTTACGTCAGCCAAAAGTGCTCTTCACAGCACCCGCAATGTGCCCAGTAATGACTCCTCCTGCAATTTGTAGGGGGTTACATGCATTGGTAACGTATCTAAATACGATTGTAGATTCTTTTTTTATAAAACCTACTGCTCCTACTACTATTGGAACTGTCTGGGTATCTTTCTTCCACATTGCTCTTATTTCTGCCTGCAGATCCTGATATTTTATGACTTTGTGTCTCTCTGTATGCAAGACACTGTAGTCACTGGGTGTGACGATTTCAATGATCAATGTTACTTTTGTCTTCTTTTCATGTACCACCATATCCATTTTTGTAACATCTATCTTTTAAGCTGTTGGTAATGGATGATCCCATGTGATGTAAACTTCATTTTCTATGATGCTTTGTGTCTCATGTTTCCAGTGGTTTTCAGCCACTTCAGTACCATAATGTTTGCACAATCCCCAGTGCAACAATCTTGCCACAATATTATACCTGTCAGTAAACCATCCTTCTGCCATTAGTATGTCAAAACCAGCATTGAGGTGTGCGACAGGTTTAAATTTGTCTGTTTTTCCCACAAATCTACCTAGGAACCTATGTTCAATGGACTTCGTAAACCAATGTGTATGTAGCCCACTGTCATGGGCCATCAGTATTAACCTTTTCATCTCTTGGTTTGAATTTGCCTCTCCTTAATCATTCCTACATTCGTTCCTGATCAACATGAGGTTCTTCCAGAAGTTTTCTATACTTGCAACTATATTTATGCATTTTCCACATTTCTTGCCTTCTCATCTGGCCCTTCACCTTGTATTCTGTCATTTGTTTTTTGGCACATTCAGTTGCTGCCTGATTTTTATCTACTTTATACTTGATTGTTTTTTAGGAGCCAAATTATAACCATGCCCTGAGCTGTTAAGTAGACAGCTTAGGGCAAGGCAGAATAGCAGTAGTGACAGTGAGTCATCCTGGAAAATCCCCTTTGAATTTTTATCCGTGGGATAATAATTTGTCCTTTATCATGGCTTAATTGCAAAGTGGTCTGCCACTGTTTCTTAGTCACTGTAATGTAGATGATCAGTGTAGGGTGTATCTTACCCATTTTAAGCACTCTTTTATCCATGAATGTGGGATACTGTCAAATGTTTTTTTGTTGTCTGTCCATGGCATACTTAGATTCTTCCCCTTTTTACAGTTCTCCATTATGACTTTATTTAACAACAAATGATCATAGGTTCATAGATTCGCAAGGGCAGCTAGCTTAGTACTAGCCATTTTAAGCCTAGCCAATTATCCCTTGTGAGACTCAAACCCTGCACCGTGTGTTTGTAAGGCAAACACCTTAACCATTAGGCCACCCTTTGTTCCATATGACTTTCTTTTATTGCCATTTTGTTCTACTGCCATTTTCTTCTAAATGACTGTAAACTCTGTCAGCATCATTTCCCATGTATAGTTTATACTTCAAAGGCAGGTTATTTGTCTGTAATTTTTAGGGTAGCTTGCAGGTTCACTCTTAAGTAGGAGCATTGTTTTTCTTGTTAGCCAGGTTGGTGTTTCTTCAGGGTGCGCATATAAATAGTTCTTACTCATGGCTAAATCTTTGTGCAAAGATGTTAATACTTTTAGCCAAAAGTTATGTACTACATCTGGCCCTGAGGTTTTCCAATTAGAGGCTCTTCTTAACTTTGTTTCAGTCTCTCTGGCTGTTACGTCATTCCAGTTCATATCCTGTACCTATAAACTTCTTATTCTTTGTTTTACTACTTCAGTCAATTTAGCATCTTTGTTCCACAGGATTTTCATAGATACTGCTCCAAAATGTATCTATTTCTTCTTTTTTTGACAGTCTTTCAGTTCCTTTTACCTTGTTTCCCAATTTTCTATAAAACTTTTTTGGGTCATCAATAAATTGCCTATTTTTTACTTTTCCTTTGTATTTTTTGTGTATCTTCCAAGTTTTTCCGTATGTGCTGAGGTATAATATTTTATTTACAATAGTGCACAATAGAGCTGATCTGTTCTAATACTGTGCATTGCTTTTATCATATCTTTCTTAGTATTTTTGTTGATCTGTTCCTTCTTCTGTATTCCTCCAACAGTGACACTTCTTGTCTTAATTGCTTTATTATTTTCTCTATTTGATACTTCCACGATGGTGTTCGATTTTTTTTTCCCCCTTCCTTTCCCTCACTACCCTGTGTTCTTGTGGTAGAACTTTATCAGTTATTAAATTAGCTGCATAGTAAAATATCCTGTTTACTTCTGCTATATTGCATGGATCTCTGTGGACTGTCCTAATTACTGTCTTCATTTGTTTATCAAACTTTTGACTTTTTGAGTTTTATTGACCTTCTGCAGTCTTATCTATATCTATTAAATCAAGCAACTCTTTTCTTAACCCATTTTCTTCTAAACGAAGGCATATTTTTGTTTTCCATTTCTTGCGGGCATTCTTTAGAAAGTTCTATAGCATCTTCCTGTGGCACATTCTTTTCAATTTCATCCTGTGCCATCTGTTGCTCTGTCATAAGGGAACTCCCTGGCCTATACACTTCTCAACATTAACTGCATCAGAGTTTCCACAGATTCCTATTGTTCCTTCCCTTGCTGTCCAGCTTCAAGTGAACTTTTATACTGGTTTCCTGTGGAAGGCTCCAAAATATCTTCATATGGGTCCTGACCAATTGCTTCCCGTTCCACTGGTTTCCCCTTTATTTGGATATCCATTGCTCTATCCTGTTGCGGTACTTTATGATTTAGATTTTCTACACCGAATCCTTCACTTCGCATTTACTCCATAACGTCTGTTTCTATTTCTTTAACCTCTCCATTACTGAGCTCCTTTTTCTGCTTTTCCTCTTTGTTGTCTTATTTTTTTGTATAGTAAAGTTTTCCATGTCCAGATTCCTTTGTCTGTATATCTCTTCAAAAATCTTTTATGCTGCTGTTTTTGTATTAGTTAGTTTTGCTTTCTCCTTTGCATAAATATTACACTGTATTAAATCTCTTTTTCTTTACCATGTCCATATTTCTTCTTTAGATGTCTCAAGATCTTCCTGCTTCTCTGTACTTTGGGGACTTATTCCATTATGCTGTGATGTAACCTGTGTTAGACCTTCTGCACCAAATCCTTCACTTCGCAGGTACTCTATAACTTGAACTTCTACTTTACAAATCTTCTTTTCTACATTCAGTCTTTGTGGTAATCTTTGTGATATTTTTTTTATTGTGAAATTTTCCATGTCTGGATGCTTTTGCCTATATTTCTCTCTGAATATCTTTGCGGCTGGCTTCTTTATATTGATTAATTTGGCTTTCTCCTTTGCATAAATATTGAACCATATCAAAGCTGTCTTTCCCATGTCCATATTATTTTTTTATACTTTTCAAAAATCTCTATGTTTTGTTGTTTATATTTTTGCACTTCCTCAGATGCTTCTTTTTCCAAATAGATCACAGTTTCTTGATCTGTATACTGTTTTTCCCAAATTTGGTGCATTAATGAATACAGATTTTTCTTTGAAGCTTTTGACAGTTTTTTTTCTTGTGGAAGTATTTTTCTTTCCTCTAGTTTCTCTCTTAATTGCTTTGTATGCCTTGTGTCTGGAATTTCTGGGCTTTTTGCATAATAGTAACAGTACATAATTATTTTCTTATACTCAATAGTCCACTTTATCGTTTTTATGGCTCTTCTTTGGCCTATCTTTTTTTGTGGGCTACTAATTCCTTCTACAGTAGAGGGGCCATCCTCCCCCTGGGCCTGTCTTGGCCTCGTTGTAGGAATGTTTCCATATTTTGAGGATTCTACACTGTCATCTTTTCCAGTCCTGGCACCAGTGTGCCTACCAGGATTGGACACTTCTTTATCATGTGTCTTGTGCATCCAGCTATATATATTTTTATTTTAACCTAATTCTGTCAATGATATATGCTATATAAATACAATCTATATATCCGTGTCATCTTGGTGAGAGTTTGTGAAAACATGGTCCACGTTGTGAAGGTACAAACCAAGACTTGAGGATGAATTCAATTTCAGCAGTACTGCCTCTTGCTTGCTGTCTTATCTCTCCATTCGGACCACAGTCTCCATTTAGTATATTTTGTCTGATGTAACATCAGGCTAAATACTGGAACTAGCAGAAATGCTGATGATTAGCTTAACAGAGAAAAATACCTCTTAAAATGCTTTCGGCTGTGTTTAGAACCAAGAGGCACAATTGTGTATATATTTAAACATACAACACTATAACTAGCTTGGTTCACTTGGAATGACGTTAAATACAATATTAACCAAACAAAAAGGAGGTATTGTGTCATGTTCAGAAATCCCCTTTGGGTATATGTATACATTTTTCAAATAACATTGATTAAATATGCACATGAATTGCCTAAAGGTACTGATACCCCCCCCCCCCTTAAAAACTTGCAGGTTTACATAAAGGCATTGATGTAAAGCTATTTTACATAACGTTTTCACTCTGGCATTAAATATTGATGTAAATTTGATCATAGAAACAGGAAATTAGTGGATCTGAAGTAGTGAATTTCATTTGATCAGCAACCTGTGGGTATCGGATCCGACCTGGATCCGAGCCGGCAGCTTTCCAAGCTAAAGATCTGAGCTCCAAGCTCCTCCCCTTACCCAAAATACCCTGCTACCTCCTTCCAGTCCCCAGATCTCGTTTGCCGTGGCTTTAACAAACACGAGTTATGAGCTCCTGGTGGTTAGGTAGGAAGTATTTGTCTAATTCTTGACTTTTGGTAAAATTAGAGAGATGTGTGTTTAGTTTAAACCCATTAGCTTAGCTTAATTTTTATATATATTCACCCTTCCCCTTATTCTTGTGTGTCTGGTTGTGTTTTTTTGTTATGGCCGAAGGTCCTAAGGCCATTTTTTCTAAGTGCTCTGAGTGTGGCCATAAGCTCTCCCCAGCCGATAGCCACTCAATGCGTTCTTTGCCTGGGGGTAGCGCAGGCGCATTTGTCATCGGGCTGACATATCTACGCAGCCTTTAAACCCTGGGCTGTGAGGGATAGGAGGAACAAGCTGATCCTGGGTGTCTTTTGCCCGTGATTTCTGGGTGTCTTTTGCCCGTGATTTCTGCTTCTTCCTCCTTTCCCTCAGGGACTCCAGCCATGGCTGCAGCTGTTCAGCCCGCTGTACTATCTCACCTGGCTGGGACTCAACCTCCCACCCTTTACCAGGGAGCGAAGGAGGAAAAGAGAGGATAGAGAGAGATAGAGAGAAGCATAGGAGCCACAAGCGGCGGGCCAACTCTGCCCCGCCGGCTAAACAGCTCTCTTCTCCCGTGAAGATTTCCGGGTCTTCCCCCTCTCAGCTCCGTTCCCCACGTTTCTCGCTGGAGGAGGAGCTCCAGCCATCTTCGAGGTCGTCGCGGCGGCCTTCCCGGCCAGCTTCGGCAGCCTCTTCTAGGTCGACACAAAGCCTTTCAGACGCTGACATGGACCAGATGATGTGTCGCTTCCTACAGGCCCAGATGCAGATGGGAGTGCTCCTGCCTCCCCTCCTCCGCGGGTAGCTCAGCCCCATTTATTTGCCCCCATAGCTCCTTCTCCGATCCATTATCGGGTTTCGGAGCCAACGTCGGATCCGAGTAGTCTCGGAGTCAGGGAGTCGGCACTGACAGTAGTGGCTACTTCGATGCCGGCCATGCTTTCGAGTTTGTCGGTTCCCCTTTCGGATCCGAGCTCTTGGAGCTGAGAGCAGCGCATCGGATCTGAGGGGGTAGGTGTCTTCGGCTTCGTTGTGGTCGGAGCGCACTTCCCTTTCGGGTCTGATCGCTTCGGCTCCGACTCGGATCCCCGCGTCAGATCCGAGGGTGTTGCTCATGGAACCCAGAGAGAGTGGTTCACCTTTGACGTGGTGGAGAGGGTTCTCTCGAGAGGTTCAACACTCCTTGCTTGTGGTACGGATTCAGCCACCGTTCCCTCGCAGATGGGCTTGTCTTCCATCATCCGGCCCCAGGGACAGCCTGCGTTGACACATCAGTCCCACTGGAGGAATATGACCTTGCTGGTGAGCCCTCCTCGGACAGTCCCGCCGAGGAGGTCCCTCACAAATGTAAGTGTAAAAGGAGGCACTTGGACTCCCCCAAGTCCCTCACGGAAGACACCGATTTAGAGGAAGGGGAAGGTTCCCCCAGGTCACCGCCCCCCCGAGGAGACATTATGGAAATGCTGCGCCTAAAAGGGGGGTGGTCAGCCCAAAAGCCTTCCTCGGATGAGTCGGTGTTTCTGGAGCCATTTGATGCAGGCCTGTCTACCTCTTGGGTGTCCCCTCCGGCCAACCCCCTGGTAGACCTCATTACTACCAGGGTATGGAAGGAGCTGGACACTGTAGAGCCAATCCCCAGGAGACCAGATAAGATCCTAAGTCCCCCTGTGGATAGGACAGCGTGGAGTAAAGGTTCCCCGGTAGATGCCATGGTGGTGGCGGCTGCCTCCTAGAAGGAATTGGCACAGGATAGTTCATCGGTCCATCCTCTCGGTAAGGAGTCTCGGATGATGGATCACATCGGAAAGGGGATGTTTGCTTCAGCTACCTTTTCCAAGGGCGCTGAATTACATGGCCCATGTGATTAGGTTTCAGCGGGATCTAGTGAAGGAATACGCTGAGTCTCCACCTGAGTCCATGTTGGCCGAGGACAACCGGACCTTCTCAACTTGCATGGCCACTCTGAAATCTGTGTCGAACACATCTATGCGGCTACTCTCCCATGCCACGGAGGGGGCCGCAGAGCCAGCGGATCAGGCATCGTCTTACGGTGTCACGCCTGGCTCCAACTTTGCGATTTTTGCAGAACCCTTCAAGGCGCCCTTCGGGAACGCTCCCTTTCGTTCTACCCTGTTTGGCAAGACCGTCCGCGATACATTGGTCCAGAGCGAGAAAGATGGGAAGATGCTGTCTGCTGTCAGAATTGGCTTCTCAGCTCCTCAAAGGTTCTTTTCCAGGAACCAGAGAGGACAAAAGATGTGGTTCCAGAAATCGCAGCAGTCCTGTTACGCTCTGGACCCTTCATCCTTCAGAGGCAGAGGGGGACAAGGACGCCGGCCCAGAGGCAGATGGTTGAAGAATTTTGGGTCGCGTGAACCTTTCTCCGATCGACCCACGCAGCAGCCCTGAGGGGTTGCCTGACTGCTGCTCTCTGGAGGCAGTCGGGGGGGGGGGCGTTTTTCAAAGCACCTGGCACTATGGGAGTCCATCACGACAGATCACTGGGTGCTTCGAATAATATCCAGAGGCTACTCTACCCCCTTCATAAACCTTCCTCCTCAATCTAGGTGTCTCCCCGAAGTTCCACCCAGTCAGAGTGATGCTGCAGCTTTAGAAATAAAGAAGCTGCTAGAAAAATGAGCCATCCAGCATGTCCCCCCCCAGACCAGTCCGGGTTAGGCAATTACGCCAGGTTCTTTTTGGTGCCAAAAAAGATTGGAGACTTAAGACCAATTCTCGACCTTTCTACAATGAACCTCTTCGTTGCCGAGGAGAAATTCCGGATGATCACTCTTCAATCCATTCTCCCCCTACTGAAGGAGAACGACTGGATGTGCTCCATAGACCTCAAGGATGCGTACTACCACATTCTCATGGACAGATGATCCAGGAGATTTCTCCACTTTCGGTTGGGGGCCAGTCATTACCAGTTCAGGGTTCTACCATTCGGCCTCACCACAGCCCCCAGGGTGTTCACCAAGGTCATGGCAGTTGTAGCGGCCCAGCTGCGGGTTCAGGGATTACAGGTTTTTCCTTACCTGGACGACTGGCTCCTTGCCGCCTCCACCAGGCATCTACAGTGCTCTGCCAGGGATTGCTTCCTGTTCTTAGTATCCCAGTTGGGAATCACTATAAATTACAAGAAATCATCCCTTCAACCAATGGAAGTCCTGGACTTCATAGGGGCCAGAATAGATACGCTTCAGACCAAGGCCTTCTTGACGTAGGACAGGTTTCGCAGCTTAACCCTTCATGTCCTAGCACTCCTTCAGTCTCCAGCCCCAACAGCGGAGTTAGTCCTGAGAGCCTTAGGGTCCATGGCAGCAGAAATCAGCCTTTCGCCCTTAGCTCGCTTGCACATGAGGGTCTTCCAGTGGACTATCCTTCAACACCCGTTGGACTCTCTGATCCCCTCAGCAGAGTTTGCAGAAATTCCCTCATATGGTGGCTTCAATCTCGGGAGCTTTGGGAAGGGCGACCATTCATAATGCCACAACCCCAAGCCACAGTAACCACGAACGCTTCTCGTCTTGGGTGAGGGGGGGGCATTGTATGGGCAGAACTGTACAAGGTATGTGGATTCAGACAGAGACCGTTCTGCATATCAGTGTTCTGGAGATGAGAGCAGTGCTTCTAGAGTTTCAAGCTCTTCATGCCTTTCTCCCTCCAGGGACTGTTGCAATTCAGACAGACAACATGTCAGTGGTCTGATACGTCAACAGACAGGGGGGGACCAGGTCTTACCCTCTTTGCCGGGAAGCCATGAGAGTTTGGGATTGGGTGATATCCACCACCCATTTTCTGTTAGCAACGCACATTCCAGGTCGGTCCAACATCCTAGCAGACAAGCTGAGTCAAACTATCCTCTCACCTTACGAGTGGTCTCTGAACCCCTTAGTAGCGAAACAGATCTTCCGCAAGTGGGGTCAGCCTTGCTGCGATCTCTTCGCATCGCCTTCAAACGCGAAGTGCAGCGAGTTTTTCGCTCTAATCCCCCCCCCCCGGGGGAAAGCCCCAGAGACGCTCTAGTTCATGCTTGGCCATCCGGTCTTCTTTATGCCTATCCTCCTCTTCCGTTAATGACAAAGTTTTTACAGAAAGCTCATTGGTTGAGGAGCACAATTATCCTCATAGCCCCATTTTGGCCTCGTCAAACCTGGTTCCCATACCTACGGTTTCATCTCATAGCTCCTCTTTGGATTTTAGATCCCATCCTGGATCTGATTTCTCATCCTTCGGGATTAGAAACTCCGAATATGGATGACCTCAAGCTCTCAGCTTGGTTGATCCAGTTCCATTAGTTGCCAGGACTCCCGGTATCTCGTCCGCAGTTAGATCCATCCTGGTAGCGGCGCATAAGTCTTCTACGAGGAAGGTTTACAACAGCAAATGGAAACGGTTTTCCATTTGGGCCTCACATAAGAATATGGATCCTTTCACTGCTCCCATTCCAGCAGTGCTTGATTTCCTATCTCATATTTTTCAGCAAGGGGCCAGTTCTTCTACTCTAAAGGTTCAAATGGCTGCCATTTCCACATTGGAGACAATCTTAGTCCTTTAGCTTCCACTAAGATTTGTAAGACCTTCTTAAAAGGAACCTTTCTGTTGAGACCTCCTATTAGGAACGCTGTTCCCCCATGGGACCTGACCTTGGTCCTTCAGGCTCTAACTGGACCACCCTTTGAATCTGCAGCTTCGGTTGTTTTAAAATTCTTATGTTGGAAAACTGCTTTCTTAATAGCTATTACTTCAGCTAGAAGGGTGTCAGAACTCCAGGCCCTTTGTACTAAACCCCCATATCTTGTTTTCCATAAGGACAGAGTCTCTCTCAGGACTAACCCTTCCTTCTTACCTAAAGTGGCTTTCGAGGCGAACATCAGTCAGTCCATTAATCTACCAGTTTTCTTCCCTAACTATCAGAATAAAGGGGAATACAAACTTCATTTATTAGATGTTCATAGACATTTGTGCTTTTACCTACACAGAACAGCTACCTTTCGCAAGTCAAAGCAGCTATTTGTTTCCTTTGCGAAGCCTTTCTTGGGTAAGCCAGTGTCGAAGGTGACTCTAGCTAGATGGATTTCTCACTGCATTTTGCTCACTTACAAGATATCTGGTCTGCCTGAGCTCTTAGAGGTTCATGCCCATTCTACCCGTTCTATGGCTGCTACTTCTGCGCTCTGATCAAGAGTACCCTTGGATGATATTTGTTCTGCGGCTACTTGGGCTTCCTCTCATACCTTTATCTCTCATTATAAATTGGATTTAATATCAAGAGGAAGAGCAGCTTTTGGCTCTGCAGTGCTCCGGAATATTCTTCCTTGAGGACCTCCCAAGTTTTTTGGTAGCTGGGGACTCTGTCCCACAGGTTGCTGATCAAATGAAGTTAACTACTTTAGATAAAGAAGTTATGTACTCACCATAACATTCCATCCAAGTAGGTAACTTCATTTGTCAGCAACCACCCCCCCCCTTCCCCCTAACCTGGTTATCTGAATCCTAGAATGATACAGCTTTTGGTATTCATTAGGTTAGGATGTTTTCAGGTTGTTGTTTCGTCTAGGTGACATTGTATAATTGGGCAAACGCGATCTGGGGACTGGAAAGGAGGTAGCAGGGTGTTATGGGTAAGGGGAGGAGCTTGGAGCTTGGATCTTTAGCTTGGAAAGCTGCCAGCTCGGATCCAGGTCGAATCTGATACCCACAGGTTGCTGACAAATGAAGTTACCTACTCAGATGGAACGTTATGGTGCGTACTTAACTTCTTTTTATGATGAAATTACTGGCACATCCTATATTTTTTTGTTGTGATACAACATTCTAGCAAATCAGTGGTATTTTATTATTTTTTAAACGTCTTTGAGTTATCATTTAAGACATAGGCAAACATAAGGGGTCCTAAACGAAAGATCAGCACTGGTAGAGTTTTTAAAAGAATCTAGAACAGAAACTGCCGTTAAAAAGGATTAATTAATAGAGCGTATAAAATATTGCACAATAACTATAAGAATCAATCAGAGGAGGTTAGAAAGGATTGAAAAGTAAGGCCTTGCTGTGTCTAATAATGGTGACTGCCAAAAACAGTTACTAGAAAATGGAAATCAAAATCTAAACCAACTATACTGGAAGTAGTGAATGTAGTAACCAAGTTAAAACAACTGGAATTAAGATCTTTGGAAAAGGGTAGAAGCAAACTACATAGGAAAAAAATGGGAACTGTAGGAATAGTACACACAAGTGAGGAATGAGGCCTAAGAGGCAGCATGACTTAAATGAGCTATGTAATGTTTGAGTGAGAAAGATTGTATAGATTATAGGTGGTGTATGATGATTGCAACTGGGAGTGTGTCATTATGATTTGTGATGTAAAATGCTTGCAACTAGGGTTGTGTTGGTGTAGTTTTCATTTACACAAATGTATGATTGCCTGCATAGTAAATACATGATTGCCTATGCAGTGAGTGATCGTGTAATGCAGATGTTAAAAACAGGAATTGAATAATTTGTGTAATATTGCTTACGTTATATGATATATAGCAATATATGTAAAGTATAATGTTATGTTAATGTAGTTTGATTATGTTTATATGAGTTTGCCTGTGTCACAAGTGGTATTTCAATAAAGGTATTGGGCAAGAAAAGACATAGGCAAACATACGTTAACAGAAAAGAAAACAAACCATTTTAACATGTTTCCATTTAAATACAGTGTAAATCACACATTTTCTTTGCTAGTATCAGTCCACCATTTCAAAAAATTGATGAATTCCTGCCTTCCCTTAAACCTCACTCTTCTTCCTTCTGAAAAGTATTATGCATGTATTGTTCCCACAGATTCCGTTTACTTCTATGTAATGCGCTCCCTCCTTTTCTAAAGCTCCTCTTCCATTTCTTTTTATGTTAGTCAGTACCCCAAATGCACTTGCTGTAAACTTTCATTTCCATTTTTTTTTGCAGTCAACAGAATTAAACTTAAGGCTTTGATCTTGTTTCCCAGCTCAAAAAGAGTCCATTTTCTTGCTTAACAAATATTTCTGATAGAGTACTCTGTATGGAAATTTTAAAAATCCGACAACTCATTGCACTCCGAAACATATGTTCCCTACCCCTCCAGTTGTTTGGGGTATATACCTGTGCAGACACTTCCAAGCAAAAATCCTAAACCTTCTGGACTTGGACACATACTTGGTAGCCATACACGTCTTCCCGTTGTTTTCTTGTAAATTGCTTTTCTGTTCTCTTTTCCCAGTCTTTTTAAACCTCCTCGAATTCTTATAGTTTTCATGCAGTATTTTATATTCCCTACTAATGATCGCTTTTTTAACAGCTGCATCTGTTCTAGAAACTCTGCCAGAGCAGGTCTTTCACTTAAAATTCCACTATCCCTTTTTTTGATCAAGCTCTGGTAGGGGATGCAGTCTCTAGTCTGCAATCCAAATGTCTTGGCTGCATCCCACTCTGTTACCTTTCCTGCTTGAGTTATTTGCTCCCAATGTCTTAATTCCTTTGCCAGGTTTCTCTAGTAAATTCCAGCTCTCCTTGTCTATTTCCTGTACCCCTACTTGCAGTTATCCCTGTTGGTAAAATCTCCTTTCTCCATTCCTGTATTGGTTTAGTTCTTAGAGTATTACATTCATGAAGTAGAAGAAAGTATTCTGTATGGTGATGGTGGTGGTTCTCTTTAAGGATCTGCATCCAGAATCCCACTCGCGGTCTTGCTTCAACAACAACACTTTGCACTTTGAATTATAGCCTTCTGCTTGTGTTACTTATACGAGCCTTAACTGTGTAGCAGTAAAATATCCCTTCAAGTCAGGTAAACCTTAAACTGCTTTGTTCTACTGAAGGATCAACTTATTCCACTTGAATATTGCCTTCTTTCCCTCACAGATACATTTCTTCAATTCTGTATTGCCTGACCCATGTACAAGACTAAAGGGACTAAAACACTTTCACTGCTTGATCTAATGTTGTCTGTTTTCATTCAGTTCAACTGTGGGTTGTCAGGTCTGACAGGATCCGATCTCTGCACCGTCTGGAAGACTTTTGCTTTAGGGCTCTGACTCCTCCCCTGTCTGTAATACCCAGAGCTCCACTTAATCACCTCAGATCTCGTTATGCCATGGAAGAGTTCAGATTCTTCCTTTGAGGGCTCTATTTCTTTCCACTTGTGAAAGTATCCTTTTATTACTCCTCCCCGATAGATTTTTATAGTTCCTAGTGTTACAGTTTTATAGTGTATAGCTGGTAGTTTATAGTTTTGTAGTTGATGGATGTCATAGGCGGTAGAGTTATTAGTTTTGCAGTAAGTTTAGTATTTTTTTTCTTGTGTGTTATTGATTGTAGAGCTTTCAATATAGTGTTTAGGCAGTAGGAAAAGTTGTATTTGTGCTCCATGTTTTGACTTTAGCCTTTAGATAGCGTAATTATTACTAGTACTTTGATTAGCTTGTTTCTCATTTAGTGCGAGGGCTGTGCAGCAAAGAAGGGCGAAGTTAATAGTCAAGGGAATTCTCCCTCCCCAGTCTGCCCCCTCTAGTTTAAAGGAAACATAGATGTCCAAACAAAAGGAATCTTCAAAAGATAAGGAAAATAAGATAAAACAGAAACTGAGAATTCTAGAAAGAGGGCACAGAATCTAACCCTAGAACCTGGGCCTGATCTGAAAATACCTAGATGGTTGGATCCATCAGCATCTCAAATCTGTTTTAGTTGGCCCCAGTTTTCACTGGAACCAGTGAGCCCCAGATTACATTCTCAAATTCTACAAGAAAGGCCATCTAGACCAACTTAATTGACATCATCTTGTAGGAGTTTGTCCAATCAAGATGCTGATAGAGTGATGAGGAGATTCCTAAGAGCGCAGTTCAAAGTTGGGGCTCTTTCGGTGCCATCTTCTTAGGCGGTACAGAATGCAGGTCCAATCACCCCTCTAATACTTTATCCAATGCTGATTATGCCATCAGAATTGGTGATTTTGGTGCCAGTCTAACCTGAAGCATTGTTGTCAGACCGGAGAACTTTACCACCTTGGACTCTGATGGGGCCACTTGCTCTCTTTAGGCCCGACTCATTCAAAACTGGAGGAATCCTGGAGCCGAGGGTTTGATGCTGAAGTTGTTGGAGCCATTCCTGCTCCTCAGCGCTTCAGCACTTGATAGTTCAACACCAAGATTGACCTCTTGAGTCGAATCTTGTTAGGTCTGAGGGGTCTGCACCGATTTTGTTGGAGCAGATTACTTCAAAGCCAATAAGCTTCAAAAGCAGACAATGCTTTCAGAGTCATGCTGACTCCTAGGGAGTAGATGTCTTCAATTAGATTGGCTCCACCAAAGGCTGTGTGGAATCTGTCTGTATCCATCTTCAGTCTGTTCGACAGGGACAGTTGTTACCAAAGCCTCAGGAGACTTGCATAGTAAGTTCCCAGTCCATTTTGGAACCCTTGGAATTTCCCACTGAGCAGGTACACTGTAAATGGGCTTGCAGCTGATAGCATATTGACTTCTCCAGAGTCCTTCACCAAAGACACTGACTTAGAGGAAGAAGGTTCTTCCAGAAGCCCCCCCCCCCCCCAAAAGATGTCTCTTTTGGCAAAATCTTGAAATTTTAATGAAACATAAGGAGGGATGGTCTACCAGCTCTCGCTTCTCCTGAAAAGTCAGTGTTCCTGGAGGCTTTTGGTTCTGTCCCATCTGCATCCTGGGTGGTCTCTCCCATGTATCCATTAGTGAACCTGAATGCCCAATGGGCTTGAAAGGATCCTAATGTGGTGGAGGCTGTCCCAATGAAACCTAAGAAAATTTTATCAGTGCTGGCTTATAAGGAAGCTCTGGAGGGTCCTTCTGTAGATGCAGTGTAAGTAGCTGCAGACACCAAGAAAGAACTCTTGGAAGAGGGTTCAACAATACTTCCTCCAAATAGAGTCCAGAGTATTGGATTGTTTTGGGAAACGGCCATACATTTCAGCATAATTTGCCCCGAGGGCACTGAATTACTTGGCCCATGTCACTTGTTTTCAGAGACCTGACCAAAAAGATTTCCAAGTCTCTCTCTCTGGAGTCTTGTCCTCAAATGTCTAAAAGAAAGTAGAATCCCAGCTATCAACTCTAAGGTCTTTGTCTAATGTGATCATGAGACTTATTTTGAATGCAGCAGATGGTTCAGCTAGGGTAGCAGACACTGATATTACAATATGCCGGCACACCTGGATGCGTCTTTGTGGAAAGTTTCAAGACAGCCTGTATCAGTGCCCCATATGATGGATCCACATTCTTTGGACCAAAAGTCAAAGACACTCTAACTAGAAGTCAGTAGGATGGTAAGGCCCTCTTTGCCATAGGAGTCCACTTTTCATGCCTCAAAGTTCTTTTTCCAGGAATCAGAGAGTGGGGGGAAAAGATGTGTTTCAGAAAATCTCAGGGGTCTTATCAAGAGTCGTCTAGTGATAGACCTCTTCAGGGTATAGGAGGAGGATATCCTAGGAGGCAGAAATGACCTGCAGAATCAGTTTCAGTGGGCCATTTTCTGAGAAACCTTTTTATCACCCCTGAAGGGCTACCTGACTGCTGCACTTTGGAAGCAGTCGGGGGGGGGGGGGGAGCAGTTTCGCTGCACCCAAAATCCTGGCAGGCGATAATAGATTCTTGCATGCTAGGCATTATTTCCAGAGGCTATATAATTCCATTTTCCTATACTGTACAACCACTGAAATCAATTCCAGGCATTCCACCCTGTCCAACTAGAGCTGGCAATAGCAAAACTTTCAAAGCTATTAGAGTCTCCCAGCCAGTCCTCAAAGACCAACAAGGATCCGGAGTACATTCAAGGTTCTTAATTCTGAAAAAAACAAGACCTCAGACCTATTTGTAATGCAGACAAAATTCTAGATGGTCACAATTCAGTCCATTTTACCTCTTTTGAGGAAGGGCGATTAGATGTGCTCAATAGATATCAATGACTCACATTAAGGTAGAGAAGTGTTCATGGAGATGTCTCCATTTCTGGCTGGGAGCCAGTCACTGCCAATTTTGAGGACTGCACTTCGGTCTTGTCACAGCCCTCAGGCTGTTTACAAAGATGATGGCAGTGGTACCAGCTCAACTCCATCTGCTAGAGTTAAAAGTTTTCCCATATCTAGATGATTAGCTCCTAACAGCTACCTCAAAGTAAATGTGTCAGAACAAGGACTCCTTGCTCTGAATGCTTTGCCAGTTAGGCATAACAACTTTGCCAAATATGCATAACAGTAAATCTACCAAAAAGTCAACTCAACCCAGCGCAAAACATAGAATTCATAGGATGTTATTTCTATACTGTTTCCGACTTAGTCAGCCTGCCCCCTCACAGACTGCTATCTCTTCAGTTGACAGCCTCATCTCTTCTAAAGATCAGTCTTCTAAAGCCAGATTAATTTTCGAATGTTAGGTCTTACGGCCTCAACCATTCTGTTAGTCCCTCTAGCCAGGTTTCTTATGAGGGTGCTTCTGTAGACACTAGCAGTACAGTGGTCACAAATACAGTCACCTACATACCAAAATCAGGCTGATGCTAATATGCAGAAAATGCGTATCATGATGGATGATATCACCATTACTAATGGAATGCCTTCCCTTTGTAAGAGGCACTCCTTCAGTAGTGGTGACAAAAGATACTTCTCTTCTAGGGTGGGGGTATTTCAGAGGGAAGACTGTCCAGGGCACTTGGCCACAAATAGAGGCAAAGTTGCTTATAAATGTTCTGGAGATGTGGGTGGTGGTCCTAGCGTTGCAGGCATTTCAGGATGCCGTACCCAGAGCATCAATAGCAGTTTGGTATTTTAACAGGGCGGAACACAATCTTAACCCTTGTGTTGAGAATCCATGAGGTTATGGCAGTGGGTGATGTCTTCACAATGCTGTCTGGTAGCAACCCATATCCCAGGGAATTCCAGTGTTCTAACAGACAGGCTAAACAGATATATTCCCTCAACCCAACAGTGACTACAGAGATTTTCAGTTGCTGGGGCGAACCTTCCCTAAGATCTGTTTGCTTCATACCTAAACTGCAAATGGAGCAGTTACTTTGCCCTAGTTCCTCCACAGGGACAGTCACTGAGGGAAACGTACTCATTGGCCCCAGCGTTGTCTCTATACTTTTCCTCCACTACCACTGATGAGCAAGTTCATACAAAGGGGTGATTGTGCAAGGCCAGTGTTATCCTCATAGCCACCTTTTGGCTTATACAGACATGGTTTCCTTTCCAGTGGCCTCTACTAGTTCGTCCTCCTTGGATTTTGGAGCACTTTTCAGAACTACTATCCTGGACTGCCTCCTCCAGATCAGACGTCCATGAGATTAACCAGATGGTTCCTCCAGTTTTAACATTAGCCAGAGATTCCAAGCTATCACCCTCTGTAGTCCACATTCTCACAGCTTCTCAGAAAAGCTCCACCACAAAACTTTACCAGAGCAAATGGAAGAGATTTCCCATATGGATGAATTCCAAAGGTCTAGACCCCTTTTCCACCCTGATACCTTCTGCTCTACAATTCCTGGCAGAATTGTTTCATGCTGGTTCCAGCTACTATGCAGTCAGAGTGCAACTAGCAACAATTTCAAGCTTCCACACAGGCCAGGACAATTCATCAGTAGCATTTCTGAGTATTTCAAAAGCCATTTTAAAGGGAGCCTTTCTTCTCAGACTACCCATTAGGGATCCTGTTCCCCCATGGGATTTAACTATTATGTTACAAGCAATGACACAGCCTCCTTTCGAGACAGTAGCTTCAGATGATATAAAATTCATGACCTGGAAAACTGTTTTTCTGGTGGCTGTAACTTTGGCCAAAAGCATATCTGAATTGCAAGCACTTTCATGCAGGGCCCCCATTTGATTTTTCATAAGGACAGAGTTTCTCTTTGAACCAGTGCTTCATTTCTTTCAAATGTGGCATCAAAAACTAGTATAAATCAAAGCATCAACAACCTGCCTGTATTTTTCCACTTTTTTCTAACAAGGGCAAATAGCAGTTTTATTTACTAGCTGTCTACTGTTAACTGTGTTTTTACCTCCACAGAACCAAGACATTTAGGAAGTCAGACCAATTATTTGTTGCCTAGATACTTTATTCAAAAAAGAAATGGGGAAAAGCTGTAACTCTCTCCAGTTGGCTTTCTGACTGCATCTCCTTCGTGTACGCCAAAAGAGGTCTGCATCTGCGAGTTAAGCCAAAAGCTCGTTCCACTGGAACAGTTGCTACTTCTGCTGCAATTGCTAAAATAATTCCTATTGATGACATCTGTGCAGCAGCTACAGTTCACACCTTTTATTGCTCATTATAAGTTAGATGAGCAGTCTAGGGCATGTATGTCCTTTGGCTCCACCATCCTCAGGACTGTCTTTCCAGGAGTCCACCTAGGACTTACTGCTTGTGAATCTGTCCCACAGTTCACTCAGACAAAAGTAGACAACATTGGATACAAACGTTATGTTAATGATATAGCTGTTGACACTTTTCAAAGTGTCATGGTTATTCTTTTAGTGACAGGGTTTTTGGCTGTCCTTCCTGATAAACCTTCCTCCTGTTATTATTGTGCTTATGTCACACATTTTAGTATGTTGCTGTGGTACTGTTCAAATTTTCAGAGTTGCATTATTTATATTGTGGATAGGTCCTATCCACTGTGGGGCACACTATCAGAAGTGATTAGGTGGAGCCCTGGGGATTATGGGTAGGCGAGGAGTTGGTGCTGAGGCTGGATCCTGTCATATCTGACAACCAACAGTTGAACTGGAAGAAAATCGGGCAATGTGGATCTATTGTTATGGAGCGTATATAACTTCTGTTTTCTTACTATCCATAAATAAGAGTTTCCAGTTTCTAAATTTTTTTGTATTCTTTTGTGTAGTCTCTTCCCACATATCCTTAGCTGCCATAACAGAAGCCATTTAGTCCATATTCCTAATTACTTCATGTTATTTTCCCATAAATTGCTGAACCAATTCATGTGTGATTACATAAGTTATGGCGATAGCTTTTATTTTATTTTCATTGATTTTATATCCCAAAAAGATTTGAAATGCTTAAAATGTTCCACAAGACTGAGATATTCTTTTACGGATTTAGCAGGTACAAAATATCTGCAAATAAAGCCAGCTTGTCTTGATTACCATACTAATTCTATCCTTGTACTTCCGAGTTACTTATTTTCTTTGACAGTGGCTCTAAATATAAAGCAAATAAAGGAAAGAAGACACCCATACATGGTTCCGCTATTCAAACTGGGTCTATATTATATAAGAGACCGCACTAAATTGCAAATGCTATATAATCGACCGACAAAACCCAAAATGTCGAACACATGGATGAGCAAAAAAAAAATCATCCAAACATAAAATAAAGTGGGGGGCTTTGCCCCCATACTTAAATATACCAACTCCGAGATCACACCCCAGTGGAGGGAATGGCAGTCACAAAAACAGCCCAGTGATTTTTTTCCCTAAGAAAAAAATCGCTGTTCCATTCTTTCAGTATTTTTCCATTTCGCGTAATGACGTTTGACTAAACAGTGTTCGCAATTCGGTGTGTTTGCTAATATAATAGGGACTCTTCAAACCCAACTTATCTGAGAGGAATCCTTCCACTTTAATTCTTGCCTCTGATCTATCATATATCCCTCTAATTAGTCTTATTGTGTCAGGGAATTCAAATGCTTCCATTGCCCTACTCAAAATCTCAGCTTACTCTGTAAAATGCATTCTCTGCATTAAGACCCATCAACAGCAGAGGTATTTTCTTACATTCTGCTTCTCGCTGAATCATCCTTACTCTGTTAATGTTGTCAAATGTTTGCTTCCACTGTCAATTTTGGCAACACTTTTTTGACATTTTTTTAGCTAGTATAGCCATAAACATGTTATAACCGTGGTTTAAAATTGAAATGGGTTTATATGAAACTGGGTCATCTTTGCTGTCGTAATAGTAACAGTCACCACAGCTTTCTTCCACTATGTTGATGCTTCCTCTCCATTTAGAATATTGTTAAAGTCTTCTAGATCTTTATCCCTTTCTTCCTATGAATTTCCAAACTTCCACATGAATACCATCTGTTCTTAGAGGATTTTCCTCAAGATTGATTATAAGTCCCTGTTTTTATATCATTATCTCTGTCTTAACTGTTAGTTGTTGAGCCTTGTCTATCACTAACCTTGGTATAATTAAGTGTTCAGTAAATATTTCCTTTTATACTCTTTCTTGATTTTCACATTTCTCTGCTTTATACAAAATCTCAGGAATATCTCTAAAACCACTGTGAAGGAATTGTACGCTGTCGCCTGTGCTAGCATGTCTGGCTGAAGTTTTGTCCATAGTTTTAGATTAATCAGTTATATGCCAGCATGACTAGCTATGATATTGTAAGTTCTTACATGTTGATTAATACTGTTTGTGTAGAATGTTTAAAAAAGTTGAGCAGTGTTCTGTTACATGTCTAACTGGGCATGTTTGTTCTGCAGATTCTAAATTAAGACTGTGTCAGCTGATCTACAGATGATGTCAGCAGAATGTGTTTAGATGCGCTATGTTTACTGTCAGAGACTGAAAGACAGGAAGGAACTTTAAAAGAAAAGCCGTTTTGTTGATTTTTCAAAGTTTTAACCTAGCTTGTAAAAGAGACTGCAACAGTTCAGTAGTTGTTCAGTTGAGTTGTGTTCACAGTCAGATCACAGCTGTACTAAGTAGTGGATACTCAAATGACTCATCAGGAACTGTAAGCTTGCTTTTGCTGTGTTGTAATATTTAGTTTAGATCAGGGACAGTGTTCTTCTGTTGGGAAATTACAGATAATTAGTCGGAGTTTTTCTGTTTATTGGCTTTCTGTCCTTGGGTATTAATTTTAATTTTCCTGGTGATTGAATTATGTTTTATTGAAATCACTGTTTTACATTTTTAATAATTTTGCTCATTATAAAATATTTTTATTATTTTACATTGTGGCTGGTCAGTTAGTGTATTCTTTCATATGTGTGTACTAGGCTAATGGCCCTGGGGTCTTTACAAGCCTAGCCATAGGATTACCCTTGCATCGTGCCACCCGACCTTAGTTCCCAGTGACTCTGTTGAGTAGAGCCACTGGAGTTATCCCTTGGGTGAATTTTCTATTTCGCATCCACTCATCAAGATTCCTGTTGGAGAGGCACTGAGGTGCTCTGCTTGACATAAATGGGAAGTCTATTCCATAGCATAGGCAGTCTCTGGGTTATGAACCTGTCCCTCCAGTATGTTCTGTTGATTGTGGTAATGACGTTGAGGTCTCTGAAGCGTGTGGTGTGGAGGCATTGGGATTTCTTTAGATGTAGCATTTCTAACAGAGCTGGGTCAGACATGGCTTTGTAAGTCAAGCAGAGATCGCCTCTAAGTAGGCGATATGAGATGGAGAATAGCTGGAGTTTTGTCTCTCTCCGTATAGGACAAGTGGCCTTGGATTCTCTTTGTGAGGCACTTTTGCAGCCTCTCCAGTTGTTGCAGGTGTCAAGTGAGGTACATGCCAAATGGGGCATTGTACTCTATGATTGGCCTAATGAGGGAAGAGTAGAGGGAGACAATGATCCCTTTTTTCCTGGATGCAAAACCGTTAGTAATGAGATGTACCACATAGAAGGACTTTCTGATCACAGTGGTAATGTGGTGATCACTAGAGAGGTTGCTGTCAACCTGTGTTCCCAGATCTCTCATAATGCCTTCTGTGTTCAGTGGACTACCATAAATGTGGTAATTCATGGGAACTGGGTTTTTCCCAAAGGGGATGACGACACATTTTTTGGCATTGAGCTTAAGGCCATGGTTCTGACACCAGTCGTTGGTCTCAATGAGGCCATTCTGTAAAATGTCAACATCACTTGGGGAGTTAGTAGCTCCCAACTTGTCTATGAACTTTGTCAGCCAGAGTCCCTTTGTGTTGGCCTGGACTTCAGAGAAGTAGATACCAAACAGGAGAGGACCCAGGACTGAACCCTGTGGGGACTCCACTCGTGACTGGTCAGCAGTCTGACTTGGAATCGGCTAATTTCACACTGTGGGTTCTATCTGTGAGCCAGTTTGCAACCCACCTAGTGATTGTGTGTGTGTGTGTGTGTGTGTGTGTGTGTGTGTGTGTGTGTGTGTGTGTGTGTGTGTGTGTGTGTATATGTGTATGTATGTAACAAACATTTGTTAACCTGGAAAGTCGAACTTGGAACAAAGCCAATTTTCAGCGGAGGCCCGGGGAGAAACACTCCAGATGCATATCTTTGTAACGTGGGAGGAAACTGGAGCACCTGGAGGAAACTCACACGAATGCAGGGAGGACATGCAGGCTCCACACAGAAGGAACCCCAGCCGAGAATCGAACAAAAGAACCTCTTGCTGTGAGGCAACAATGCTACGGCTGCACCACTGAGCCGCCCAATATATGTAAACCCCGTATAGGGGTTGATGCCTAGCTTAGTGAGTTTTTCTATGATCCCTGAGTGGAGAATGGTATCATAGGCCTTGGCCAGATCAAGGTAGGCTGTATGATCCACCTTCCTTCATCCACAGCTCTGGTGACTGACTCGAAGTCGACCAAGTTGAGTTGAGCAGGCATGATCTACCCTTCACAAAACCAAACTGTGTGGGATCCAGAGTTTGGAGATTCCCCCTATCCTTGTTTATTAGGTCCATGATGATGCATTCCATAGCTTTGCATGTCAGACTCATCAGGCTAATGGGGAGATAGTTCCCAGGGTCTATAGTCATTCCTCTTTGGTGGAGAGGGATGATTGTAGCAGTGTGCCATTTGATAGGGAGAAAGCCTGAGGTGAGGCTGTGATTGAACGGGACACACATGTGAGGTGCCAGTTCACTCTGTAGTTCATGTAGAACACAGCTAGGGATATTGTCAGGTAACATAGAAGCTATATTCCTGGCCTTGGACCGTGCTGTTTTAATCTGTGCAGCAGTAATGGCAATCTACTGGTATTATGATTGGTCCTTTGGGGGGGGGGGGTAAAGTTGGCACTGAATCTGTCGGCCAGTATGTTGGCAATATCTGTTGGCTCGGTATAGGAGGTACTATTGTGCAGTAGGTCAGAGCAAATCTGGGTATTGCCGTGGAGATTCTTTACATAACTGTAGAAGGCCTTGTGGTTGTCTTTACTATCTGCTGCAAATCGGTTTTCATAACTAGCTTTAGGGGATTTGATGAGGGATCTCAACTTTTTGTTGAGTTTGATAAGGGAGTTTTTCTAGTCTTGGGTCTTCACCTTATTCCGCATCAGTTTCCTACTTCTGTTGTTGAGTTTATGGCAGTGGACCCACCAGATTGACTTCCTTTTTTTGGAGGAGAGCGTCTTAGTTCTGTTGGGTATGGCGAGAGCCATACATTTGTGTATGTGTTCGTACAGTGCACTGGTGTATGATTCGGCGGTCATGCAACTACTCTCCATTTGCATGGGTGCCGTGAAGTTAGCCACCTTTTGTTTGTTTTTAGGAGCCCAACGTTAGCTTTGGAGAAGTTTTTCATGTTGGTTACATCTGTGGGGGGTGGGGGGGGATGTGTATTTCCAAGGGGATTAGTTTGTGGTCGGATCTAACCAGCTAAGAGCTGACTATTGGTGTAGAGCAACGGTCGCCCATGTTAGTAATGACCAGGTTAAGGATGTTGCTACCTCTAGTGGGGGTAAGAATGAGCTGGTCCAGGGCACTGGAATTAATGAACTCCAGGAAACGTTGGGCAGGTGTATTGGTACACAAATAGTTTTCCCAGTTAATGGAGGGGTAGTTGAAGTTGCCTAGTATGTGAGTGTTAGGGTGGACCTTAATATTCTCCAGGGTGCTTAGGAATGTGGAGTGTGAGTCTTGGGACATGGTTGGGGACCTATAGCAGGCTATGACCTGAATCTCTGTCTTATCCCATGTTAGCTGGACCTGAAGCATCTCTGATGCATTCTGTCAGGCTACCAATCCGGAGGTGTGCGCATTCTTTATGAATATAGAAACACCACCGTTTTTGGAGCTTCGGTCCAAGTTCTGGGGCCAAACGTTGTGGAAAGAGTTGTAGCCTAGTAGTGTAGGGGTGCTTTCTGTTGCCTTGAACCAGTTCTCTGTTACAGCACAAATGTCAATGCTGTCCTGCTTTGAGCGATTGCATTTTGAGATTTAGACTTCTAGCGTTGAGCAGCATGACCCTCAGATTACATTTGTTTGTAGCTGTTACTGTGGTAATTTGGTCTTTGGAACACTTTAGTGATTTGTCAATGCCTGTACCTGCTTTGATAATTACTGGGCCAGTCCCCACTCCAAGAGCTTGGCTACTTTGGGTCATTTTTTTGATAACTAATTTTAATAATTAGACACCCCTTACAAAGGGCATGTAGATGCTCTGATTGGTTACAGCCAGTTACTGTGTTATTTTGGGGAAGTGACACAGCTAGAAGTCTGTATAAGGCTTTCCCAGAAGTGTTTGGATGTATGAGATTTAATTTAAGTGCTAGTGTATCAGAGGTCTTAAACTGGGGCACATTTCTCTGGAGTGTGTAATTAGGAGTTACATTAGGGGTGGACAGAAGGTTACAGTCCAGTCCCAGGTTATAGAGCGTGCTGCTGTTGTGCTCTTCGGGGAAATTGTGAAATATTACTCCTGTTTTAAGTGATAGTCTCACATTGGAGTCAGTAGTGAGGACTGAAGTTCCTTAGTTACTAACCTAAGATGGTAGGGGACGTCGCATATTGGTGGCAGTTCAGTGGGATATTAACAGAACATCACAACCACAGCAGGATCTCTGGTTATTATTTTGTATTCTAGGTTCCCTAAGTTTGGTGACAACACTTGCAACATTCTGTTGCCTGAGTTGGTGTGCTAAAAGTTTTTGTGCTCTGGAGTTGTTAACTGTATTCTATAGTTAGATATCACCTGCACTTATTTTTAAACTTTAGCAACCTAAGGAGGAAATACAAAGTTAGTCCAACAAAAATGAGCCATCAACCAGAAGGGGACACTACTGTGCATTCTGTCACTCGCTCTCACTGTGTCTGTAGCTCGCTCTCTTTCAGATTATGAGAGAGTAGTGGTTCTTAGAGTGCAAGGACTGCTCTTTTAGAGGGGAGGGATGTTAAAACCAATTTCCAACATATGTTTTTGACTAGTTTAAGTTAATACACAGCAAAGTTGAATTTGTTTACAGTATACAAAAACAAAATTCTCATTGAAAACATTTGAGATTTGGCTGTTATGGCAGAGCTGCTGCAGTACTATGGTCGGATGTAGTGACCACAGGCTTTGCACTGTAGAGGAAGTTGGTGACTGAGTGAAAGAGGAGAGAATAATGAGGGGATATTGAGCAATGCATTCTACTATTATGCAATTAATTGTGTATTCCACAAGAATTTTTGTATAAAATGTAGTTGTTTAGCTCTTGTATTATAATTCAAAGTTTCATAGGTGTTTACTAGGCTTAACGACCACAAAGGCCTTTTTAAGCCTAGCCATACATCCCAAATCCCTGACAAGTTCTGATACCCTTGATAAGTGTAAGCAGGGGCTTGGAAGGTGAAACATTTACAGATTGCCTGTGTCCATTAGAGATGCAAGTACCATGCCAGGGATGAATTTTCCTGCTCCCCATCCAACTGTCCAAGTTGCACCTGAATTGAGTTAGGGAGAACTCTGCTTCACATGGAAGGTGAGGTTGTTCCAGAGTCAAGGTTGCCTAAGGGATATATACCTGTCTCTGCAGAAGGTCCTATTTATATCACAGGCAAGATAGAAGTCTTTAGAACAGGTAATTCTGATGCTGTTTGTTCTGTGAATATGCAGGAGGTCCATCAGAGTGGGGTCTGACAAAGCCATGTATGCCAGGCAGAGATCACCCCTGAAAAGCCTGTAGGCGACAATACAGGGATAGGGCCTTGAGGTGGTCTACATAGGACATTTTACTTGCATCTTGTAGTCTTTGCGAGGAACCTCCATGAACATTCCAATTGCTGGATATACCTGGTTATGTACGTACCAAAGGGGGCATGGTACTCAATGATAGCTCTGATGAATGCCGTATACAGTGGAACAATGACTTCCTTGGACTTAGATGCCATATCTTTGTTTATAAGTTGCATAACATAGAATGATTTCCTCACTAATTTATACATGTTACGGTCAAAGGCTAGATTACTGTCTGTGTGTGTCCCCAAGTCCCTGACTACTGGGTCAACTGTAAGGGGTGTGTTGTCAATATGACAGTTACCAGGGGTTGATAACTTCCCGTGGTGGATAACTTCCCAAAGGATGCTGTTATGCATTTCTCAGCATTTAGTTTTAGTCCATAGCTCTTGATCTCAGGTGTTTGTATCAGCCCTTCCTGGAGAATGTGCGTCAGTGTGGTATTCCATGACATCTCCTAATTTGCAGTCTGCAAATTTAGTCAGCCAGAGACCAATGACATTGGCTTTTACTTCAGAGAAGTAAAGTCCAAAAGGGAGCGGTCCAGAGACCAATCCTTGAGAGACTCTGCTTGTGACTGGCTTTGTTGTAGATGTGGACTCCGCAGCTCTAGCTTCCTGGGTCCTGTCTGTGAGTCACTTGGCTATCCATTGGGTGACGTACAGGCTTGTACCTAACCTTTTGAGTTTGCTAGCAATGTCCACGTAGGGTACTGTGTCAAATGCCTTGGCCAGGTAAAGGTAGGCAGTGTGAACCATTCTGCCCTCATTCATTGCTTTGATGACCTTCTCAAAGAAGTCCACCAGGTTCAGGAGGTATGACCTGCCCCTGATGAAACCAACTGGGTTGGGTCCAGTGTCTGAGGTTTACTATATCTCTACTGATCATTTCCATGATAAGTCTTCCCATGGCTTTACATATTAGACTAGTGAGACTTATGAGTTTGTAGATGACCCACATTTGTGCAGAGGGATGACTACTGCTGTTCTCCATTCATGAGGCACAAAGCCTGTTTGGAACTTACAGTTAATTAGCAATTCCAGAGGGCCTGATAGATAATGTTTCATGTTATTTAGAAGGCATGCTGGGTATTGTCTGGGCCCACTGATACAATGTTATTGGCCTTAGAGACAGCATTAAGGACCTGTTCTCAAGTGACAGCATGAGGAGTTGTATTTGATGGTATTTCCTGAGGAAAGGTTGAGGGGGAGAGAGGGGTAAAGTTAGAGCTGAATTTATTGGCCAGTGGATATGCTATTATCTACTGGCCCAGTACAGGTGTCTCCATTTACAATGAGCTCTGCACACAATTGTGTATTGCCTTTGAAGGTGCGGACATAGCTAAAAATGCCTTCTGGTTGTCCTTGGCCTGGGAGGCCAAATTGACATCAAATTTTGCTTTGGTAGGCTTTATTTGTCCTCAGAGTCGTTTGTTTAGTTTGATGACAGTGCTTTATCCTGCTGGGTACTGCACCTCCTAATTTTTGCCCGTATTTTCTTCCTTCTTTTATACAGCCTACTGATTTTGTGATTCCACCAGGGTGGCTTGTTTTTTTTTTTTTGAGTTAGTTCTATACTTTTTCCTGGTGGGTAAAGCTGCCTCTGTGCAGCTATTAACATGCTTGTACAGGGTTTCTGTGAACAGTTCTGCATAGGCAGTAGTGCTCTCATGGTTTATAGGGCTTGAAATTTCGTCAGGTTATCACTTAATAGTAGAAAACTAGCCTTAGAGTAGTTCTTGAATATTCCAGGTTTAGCTGGGGTCCAGGGTTTAGTTTTACTATAAAGGAGACCATGTAATGGTCTGACCTTACCAGGGAAGACATTACAAGGGGTGTGCAGCACTCTCCCATATTAATGAGGGCCAGATCCAGTATGGTTGCACCCCTGATTGGTGCATTGACAATGGGATCCAGGGAGTTTGTGTTTACAAAATGCAAAAACAATGAGTGAGAAGGTCACTGAAAAACCAATCAGTAAAAACAAAATGAAAACTCCAGCAAAGCTAGAACTTCCACTAAGTGACCTCCCAAACCTCTTGTATCAGTGGCACATGGGATATATGCAAATGACCTTTATGAACATCAGGTGTTTCAGTTAATTGGCGATTCTGAATGCCCATGACTTGTTTCGTTGTTTCCCCTTAAAACATATATCCATAGTGACAAACAAACATACATCCAACTTATTTTTGTGGAGCTTAGGTTATAGGTTTACCTAAGCTCCACAAAAATAAGTTGGATCCACCATTAAGACCTATAGTCTCAGGTAGAAATTGGAGCACTGAGACAGTATCCATTTATGTTGAGAAAAACTTGCAGCCTATTTTAGATAATTTAGAGCATATTCTTAGAAATACTGAGTATTTTTTAGATTTATTTTGTTATACACACGTTGGTAATCATTTGGGATGTATGTTTGTCACTATGGATGTGGACTCATTATTCACGGCTTGGTTTGTCTTTCGGCTTTTTTTTTTTTTTTTTCCCTGGTTAGGGGTTGCCACAGCGGAACTCCGGTCCACTAATGATTGGCAGTTGATTTTTACGTACCGGCTTGCCAGGCCTGACGCACAACCTTCAACGAAGGTATGCCCATTCACGCATGGCTCCATGCAGAATACGCTCTAGCTGAGAATTGAACCGGAAAGCGTCTTACTGTGCGGCGACAACGCTACCGCAGCACCACCACCGCGGAAGATGGTCTCATTATTCACGGTGATTCCTAATAATGAGGGACTTTGAGTGTACAATCCTTTTTAAAAACTTATTCTACTTTTGATCAGCAAAAAACTGATTTACTGATTAAATTATTTAGAAATAGTTCTGGAACATAATGTTTCTGTATTTGGCCAACAATATTACAAGCAATGCAATGGAGTGACTATGGGCACTGCGTGTGCCAATAGTTACGCCATTGCTGTGATGGTTGCTTGGAAGCTACAACATATATTGCAGGGCCCATTTAAGAATTTTATTTTATTTTATAGAAGATTTGTAGATTATCTTTTTATTTTGTGGGGAGGTACTTATGAACTTCTTTTGGAGTTTCATGTTTATTTGAACAATGAGACACGATATTTGCGTTTTACTTCTAAGTATTCTTTGTCTGAGATTAATTTTCTTAATGTTAAAGTTGTTAGGGAATATACAGGTGAGATTTATACCAAATTATATTGGAAGGAATGTTATGTTAATCATCTCTTGCTTAGAGGGAGTTCACACCCTCCATATATATATTTAAGAACGTCGTACGTAATCAAGTTTATAGGGCTTGGAGATCGAATGTAAGGGACGTTGACTTTACACAGCAAGTTGATGTAGCTATAGATCATTTACAGGAAAGGGGCTATAATGATCAATTGATTCTACCTAATGTTTCAGCAGTTGTAGAGAAAAGATGTGTACACATGCTTTCCCTTATTTTTCTGCAAGGGATGGAGTTAAGAA